>NC_056750.1:287526007-287718507 GCF_019279795.1 Protopterus annectens | reverse complement strand
CAGAGCAAAATGCAGTGGTAGACAAGCTGAGAAGGGCCAGGATAGACCTTCTAGTATAAAAATTGAATTAGGGTTTCTGTCAATATGTGATCCATTTATGGGGAGCACCTACCTTCCAAAAGAGATAACTAAACAAACTTTGCTGCAAGACTCCCTGCAGGCATACCTGGAAAACAGATGCATTTTCAGTCTTTGACAAGAATGTTCCTGTACACATTTTCACCCTCTCCATTGATTTCCAGGGTTATTCTGAAAAGTTAGGAGGACACCCTAAAGATCACTGTGGTGACTCCATTGTGGCTGAGGCAGCAGTGTTTTTTCATCCGATGGAATTGGCCAAGGGCAACTATTACAAGCTTTCTCACAAATTAAATCTGCTCACACAAGACAAGGGGAGTTTGATCCATGCAAAACTGACACAACTTCATCTGACTGCTTTTAGGCACTTTGTTTCTGAGGATGTGCAGCAGCTACTAAAGGAGGCAAGAAAACCTGCTACTATGAAGTCTTATGTTGTTAAATGGAAAATATTTACTAGTTGGTGGCACACTAATAACCAGGGTTCATTTTTGGGCTTCTGTGCCAGTGGTTTTTAAATATTTCTTTGAGTTACTCTCTTCTGACCTTTCTTATTCCTCTGTCAAGGTTAATTTGTTGGCTATTTCAGAATATCTGCCCATGGATCCTCTCCTTTCTTCTCTGTGTCTGGTCAGTTAGTTCTTGAAAGGGGTTTTAGACATAAGACCACACAGGAAAGAGGTGGCATCTACTTGGGATCTTAACTTTGTGGGGGAAAGTCAACTTTGTCTCCCTTTGAACCAACGCATCAGTTGGATTTATGGTTCATAACTTAGAAGATAGTTTTGAGTAGTGCTCTGACATCTGTAAAACAAATGTCTCAGTTGCACTCTGTCACAGTGAATGAACCCTATTTGGTTTTCCACAGAGAAAGGGTTTCTTTAAGAACAAATCCCTCACTCATGCTAAAAGTTGTTTCAGAGTTTACTTTAAACCAAGTCCTCAGTTTCTCAGCTTTCTAGCTTGAACCTGGGGAGAAATGATTCTTCATGCTCTGGATGTACACTGGCAACTCATGTATTATCTTCACAGAACTAAACCCTTTAGGAAAGCTGAATAGATGAATGTCTCCTATGGTGGGACAATGTGAGAACAACCTGTTTCAAAACAGACTGTTTGCAGGTGGTTGTCCACTGCTATTGCTTTTTTTTATTCCCACCATGGTAAATAACTTCCAGGCAGGATCAAGACACATTCTACTAGAGCCTTGCCTTCTTTGCTGGCATACTTGAAAGTGGTGGACTCATTCTAGAGGCTGCTGTTGGTCCTCTGACCATATTATCACAAACCATTACAAACTGGGTTCCTTCTGCAGGTCCAGAACAGGGTTTGCTAGGACTATTCTTTAGATTCTTCTGGATCCTAATCATTCCTTCGCCCAGGTTGGATGAGCTGTAGTAGTCTGCTTATATAGCTAAAGGCTACTGGAGCAACGATACTGATGAACATAGTACAGTTGTGCAAGTTGCACTTACCCATAACAGTAGACGTTTGAATTCCTCAATGCTTCATTTAGCTGCACCCTCCCTCAACCCCCATTTTTCAGTATATAGTTATGTTTTTCATTAAAGGGTATGTTTTCCTAACCTGCATTTATTTATTTTAAGGCTAGTATGCTCTCTCCCTTTTGGGTGACAGTAATGTCCTGAGGGTTTTTGGCACTCAGGCTGTTTTGTCCTTTAAAGTGTGACCTACAGCAGCTTGGGATCATATGTGAGAGGAACCAGTGACTTCAGAAGTCTGGTTGGCCATGATATCCTTGGCATGATATAACCCATATAAGCAAAGTCTACTGCAGCAGTGATTACTCTGAACATCTACTGTTATGTTAAGTGCAACTTGCACAGCTGTGCTTTCTATAAACTAGTAAGTTTATAGCAGTATACCTTTGTTATACAATACCCCCCCCCCCCCCGAGACCTACTTTAGAAATACAGCGGCAAACAAAATATCTTTCTAAGGCGCAGTGTCTTCTGGATCTCAAAGTAAACATTCTGGATGAGGTCTCCTGAACTATTAGCTTTCTCTAACTGTGATTGCATGGTGTTTGACTGGTAACTGCAGTTCATATTACTTTAAAGAAAAATATTTCCCCTAGACTATTTTCATGATAGCTCCTATGTGGATTAAATATGATTAATTTATTTTGTCTATGATACTAGAAGAGATTGTTCTGTATTTCACTGAGGTAATTCAGTGGTAGACTGCCTTTATCCATCCCATATATAACATAACATAACATAACATAATAAAACATATTTTTTAATAAGTATTTGCTGGTATTGCACATTTTTCTGAGGTACAGTACAGTTTATACAAGGTATTCTGCAGACTACTAAGAGGTGACCTGTGCCTGACATACAAGGCATACTCCAACCCAATACTGATGGATTTATTATACATCAGCATGTCAAATGGCATCATAAGCAATCGGTCTGAGGATCTAAATCTCTTATGCAACATCAAAAGAATGGTTTAGAGGGACAGGTATATCTTGCAGAGGATACAGCTGCTTTGGAACAAATTCCCCATCTGCATAAAACAAAGTTCATCCCTGTCCATATTCAAGCACAACTTGGATTTATGGATGGGAAACACAAAATTTATCCTGGGATTCACCACTGTACTACTAATGGACAGAGGCAGCTCCTAAATGCTTTATTCCAAGCATGGGTCCCCTCAAATTATCTATGGTATGATCCCAATTATTCTCATTAGTGGTAATATATAATTATTGACCATGGGATGGGAAGTGCCAGTCTGTAAACAAATGGGGTAGGTTAATTCAAGCACAAAAAGGGAAACTAGCTAGGCTTAAAATGGCCCGCAAGGGCAGGTAGTCTACTACTTACCTATGACTCTATTTCAGTTTCTAAAGTTAACTTTTATTTCACATTGCTCTTGGTTAAATATGTCGCTCTTCTTCAAATTGCAAAGGCAGGCTAATGGAGTTTTCTGGGAATATGCTCTTACAGTCTCCTTGAACAAGTGAAGCGTTAATGTGAACTTTTCTGAAAAGACAGATGTGATGAAAAGGGATGACACCTCTCTCATTATCATTACGTTGTCTGATGTTTATAATTATTGTATGACCTGAAACCTAAAGATCTGGGATTACTAATTAATTGCAGTGAAACCTGATGGTTTGGCTGTAATACAAGGTATTTACTTTATCTTAGATGTTATAAAATGATTATTTCTGTGGGGCAACTGGCTTGTTGTAAAGATGGGGGGAATACTCAGTGGAAATCAAAGCTCTTCTCTAAATCTGATGAAAGAAAATGAGCCAACATATCCACCATCGGTGCGCAATCCCATAATACAAATATTCATATACCATGCAGTCACAGAGAAAGCTAATAGTTCAGGAGAACTCATCCAGATGTCCACGTTGAGTTGCTAGTATAGTGCAGCTCTGCCTCACTTCATAGGACTTGTAGTAGTGTTGGACTGACTGTACTTAAGGGTCCCACAGCATGCATGCAGTGGACATTGATCACGCTCTATATGTGCACATAGTAGATGCCTTGGCTGCCTATGGAAATGTTGGCACTTGAAATGCCAAGTACCGAAAAGCTGAAAAAAAAAACAGACCGAAAACCTAGAGAAGAACAAATCTTATAAATCGCTATTCTCCTTAAAACTTCTTTTATTGGGGGGGGGGGGCAAGCCTCCCCTGCACCCTTCATGTGGGAGACAAGCCTCCCGCACCTCCTATACTTATGAGATCACCATACCTTGGATAAAAGGGAATATTCCGAGAAATGGCATCTCAGACTTAGAATATGTAAGTTCATTCTTTCAGTCATTTTGGGACTTACTCTAGGGTTCTGAAATTTTATGTGGTTACCAGATGGCATGTATGTTGTAGATGTTGTAGTGTCTCTGTTTCATTAATGTTTGCCACATCTCCTACTTATCAGTGTTTATATGGGTGACCACAGTAGAGTTATCTTGATGGGTGCGCATCTTCTGACATATGTGATTTTTTTTTAAATATTTTCAGCCAAGAGTATTTAAACACAACTTTCATCTTACATGCCTGAAACTTTGACATTATTATCAAGGTCCATTGTCAGGAATTAAAATGTTGTATTTTGACTTCTACTGTGAAACAGGGAGCAGAGTTTCACTAGTACTCTACATATACTCTACTTTTATTACCAAATATTTTGACATTTGACATTTAGTAGATATTACATTTACAAACACATTACTTAGGTGGAATTTGTTTAGCACTACTTCTCACAACTCTTGATGTGAAGTTGTTAAATCTCGCTGTTTATTCTCACTGATGGGTTCGGAGCCGATACTCGGCTGCGACACGGCTGATAGCAAGCTCAAGGTTTGCCAGTAGCTCGAGACCAAACTCCTTATCCCACAATGCACTGCTGGAATTACCTCAGATCTAGTTTGCCACGGCAAGAGAGATCTCGGTGATCCAGCTAGCTCGGACCATTTTAGAAAAAAATTAACAGCAAGTTTATAAAAAGTTTTCTTTTTTGTTTAAAAAATATAGTGTGTGTTAGTACTATTATATTTACTCTATAGTTAAATACTTATAGATAGTATAAATAGTTTAAAAGTTAGGGCCTTGTTGGCTTCTTTGTTTGTGTGGGCCTTTAGCCCTTTTTTTTTCTACTATTAATCTTTATAATAGTCAGGCTTTTTCTGTGGGCCTCTTAGCCCTATATTTGTATCTATATTTGTATATATGTAATACTGTTATAGATAGTGCCTGGATTGGGTTTAGTTGTTTGTGGATCTAATTTACTGTTTTTTCATTCAAATATGTCGGATGATAAGGATAAATCCCATCCCAAATCGGGATTCAAAAAATGCCCAGATTGTGGGCAGAAAATGTCTGTCACTGACGGACACATTCAATGTGTCTACTGTCTGGGGGCTAAACACCTCCAAGACACCTGCAGCATTTGCCACTCCTTTTCTTCAAGAGTCCTCTTCGAGAGAAGGAGGAAACTTATAGACAGGGGATTGCTACAGAAATCTTTTTCGGAAGTTTTGAGTAGCCATGAGGGTACTAATACGTCCTCCAAATCCTCAAAATCCAAGTCCTCAGATAAGGTTTCAAAAGAGGCTAAGATTTCAGAAGGAGGGTTATTGGTTCCATAGTCATTGGAACCGAGTGTACCTTTGATTCGGAGCCAGCTCTCAGTATTGGAGCTGGTCTCTGAAGTTCCTTCTTCACCTCTGCTCCAGTCAGCACCTTCGGTGCATTCAGCTAAGTCTTCAGTCAGCCTTTCAGATTTGGACATGGATCGGCTAGTGCAAAAGCTTTTACAGGCACCAGGACTTGCCAAATTGTTGTCGGCCCCGACCAGCTCGTCGGTACCAAAGACCATGGAACTGGGTTTGTCTACTCCTCCTCCGAGCCGTACTGGACTCTCGGAGCCGAAGGAAATTGAACTGATGGTGGTCGAACCCTTGGAGCCGATACCCTCACCGGTGTTATCGCCTCCATCTACTCGGATGTCCTCGGCGCCGACCGAGGGCTCTAGGAGCCGACGCTCTCCTGTCGGGTCTGGGGAGGACAGTTGCACCGACTTGTCGGTGCCGACTCTTCCTCTCGGGCTTCAGCTCGGATGAGCTCGGCTCCTATCTCGGGCTTGGAGCCCAGGGTTTCGGTGCGGGAGGATCGGACGGTACTCTCGGGTCTGTCCACTCCTTCTTATCGGAGCCATGGTGCCTTCGATGCTATGAGGAGAGTTTTGTCTCCAAAGACAACGTCAGCATCGGTTCAGCTTTCCCTCTCCCCTCAAGCTCCTGTATCTGCTTCTTCATCTACCGATCCCTCTAAGCATAGAGACCCCGAGCCTCAAGTACCCCCACAGGGCATGCCCTGCTCTTCTGAGACTTCCCCAGATCCCCCCACTGAGGAGGTGCCCAGGAAGAGACTTTGCAAGAGGAGGCACTTAGACTCTCCACAGGAGTCTTTGACATCTGACATGGACTTAGATGAGTCAGAAGGGTCCCATCGATCCCCCTCTGAGGATATCTCCTTTGCAGAGATACTAGAGATCCTTAGTCAGAGGGGCGATTGGCAGTCCAAGACCCCTACTGAGGATGAGTCCGTACTCTTGAAGGCTTTTGGGTCTCAGCCTTCCACTTCTTGGGTGTCTCCGCCTTACGACGAGCTCATGGAACTGATCCCTCAAAAGGCGTGAGAGTCACCGGAGGCCATGGAACCTGTCCCTCGTAGACCCAATAAATTCATATCTGCCCCAGTGGACAAGCCATTTTTGTCAAAAGGAGTGCCTGTTGATGCCATGGTGGTAGCTGCAGCCACCAAAAAGGAAGTATCTGAGACATCCTCTTCTATCCATCCCCCTAACAGAGATTCTAGGATTATGAATAGATATGGGAAGCGCATGTTTAGTTCAGCGACTTTTTCTCTGCGATCACTGAACTACTTAACCCATTTTATAAGACTACAGAGAGACCTCCTGAAAGAGCTAGGAGATACTCTCCAGGGTATGGTAGCTGCAGGAGTGGCCGACAAAGTCAACGTCCAGCTCGCTAGCCTAAACTCAGTGGTGAACTCATCCATGCATCTCATATCCTACGCAGCTGATGGTTCGAGTAGAGCCGCTCGTTCGGGCATTGCTCTTCGAAGACAAGCCTGGATACGTCTCTGTTCCTTTGCGGAACCCTTTAAGTCTTCCTTTATTAATACCCCATTCAATGGCTCATCACAGTTTGGGCCCAAAGTAAAGGAAACTTTAACCAGGTGTGAGCAGGAAGGCAAGACCTTATCTGCCATTGGAGTCCATTTTTCGACCCCTACTCAGCCCTACCCCAAGGGCCCTAGGGGAGGAAAAATGTGGTTCCGAAAAACTCACGCAGCCTTTCAGGACACACGTGGAGAAACTTCCTCTAGAGGCAGAGGAGGGGGTTATAACGGAAGATGCCGCCCCCTTGGCAGAGGGGTCCGCAGCAACAGGGTGACAGGGGTCAGTTCTTTGGTCAGTCTTACCAGCGCCCCTGAAAGGGGGCCCGACTGTTCGGATCTGGAGGCAGTCGTGGGTCACTTGTCTTTGTACCCAGAAGCCTGGCTAAACATAACATCGGATACTTGGGTACAAAGCATCATTTCCAGAGGATATTTCATACCGTTCTTTTCCCCTCCCATTCCTATAAAGAGAATCCCAGGTGTTCCACCCAATCTCAGAGAACAAGCAATCGTAGAGGTTCGCAGATTGCTAGAAAAAAAGAGTCATCCAACCAGTCCCAGCAGACCAAGTCGGATTCGGAACTTACTCAAGATTCTTTTTGGTACCAAAAAAAACAGGGGACTGGAGACCTATCTTGGACTTCAACAGACTCAACCAGTTTGTAAACAAAGAGAAGTTCTGAATTGTCACGCTTCAGTCCATTCTTCCCTTCTTAGGGAAAGGCGATTGGATGTGCTCCATAGATCTCAAGGACGCGTACTATCACATAAAGATGAACAGACGCTCCAGAGATCATCTGCGCTTCCAGCTGGGAGCCAATCATTACCAGTTTCAAGCCCTGCCCTTTGGTCTCACTACAGTCCCCAGAGTGTTCACCAAATGCATGGCAGTGGTCAAGGCTCACCTGAGACGTCTAGGATTCCAGGTATTTCCATACCTAGACGATTGGCTCCTCACTGCTACCACCAGGCATCAATTGACTCAGGCAACACAATACACTCTGACACTCTGCCATCAATTAGGCATTACAATCAACTTTGAAAAGTCTTCCTTATCGCCATCGCAGCATACCGTTTTTATAGGAGCAGAGTTAGATACCTCAACTACCACTCTACATCTCCCTATCGAAAGAGTCTTTCTTCGCCGCCAAAACATCAGCTCACTGGTGTCAAAGAACAAAGCTACAGCAGCGGAGGTATTGAAAGTACTAGGTTTGATGGCGGCAGCAATCCTGGCTATACCACTCGCAAGGATACATATGCAAATTCTTCAATGGCTCCTCTTTGCTCAGTGGTCTTACCAGAAACTACCGATGCACCACATGATTCTTATCACGGATTCTTGCAGGAGAGACCTTCGGTGGTGGTTGACATCTCTTCATGTCACAATCGGAAGACCCTTTGTTCTTCCCCCCCAGTAGCCACTGTGACCACAGATGCTTCCCTAATAGGGTGGGGGGGGGGCATTTTCAGGGAAAGACTGCACAAGGCACATGGACAGATCAAGAATCACATCTGCACATCAATGTTCTAGAGCTGAGAGCGGTACTTCTGGTGTTGCAGTACTTTCAGGACTGTCTCCCTCTAGGGACTATTGCAATTCAGACCGACAACATGTCAGTAGTCTGGTACTTGAACAAGCAGGGCGGAACCAAGTCTTACCCCCTTTGTTGAGAAGCCCTCAGGGTCTGGCAATGGGCTGTGTCATCCTAGCGTTTTCTGTTAGCAATGCACATCCCCGGGAAATCCAACGTGATAGCGGACAAGCTAAGCAGGGCAATATTACTCCCTCACGAGTGGTCTCTCAAACAACGGGTTGCGGAGTTGATTTTCCACAAATGGGGCCAGCCTTGCTGCGACCTTTTTGCCAGCCATATCAATTCAAAATACAGAAGCTACTTTGCCCTAATACCACCTCCCGGTCATCCCCCGAGAGACGCACTTTTACATAATTGGCCCCCGGGTCTCCTTTATGCATTTCCACCCTTCCCATTAATACCCAGATTTTTACAGAAAGCAAAATCGCTGGGAAGGACTGTTATACTCATAGCCCCCTACTGGCCTCGACAGATTTGGTTTCCATTTCTCCACCATCATCTGTTGGAAGATCCATGGATCCTGGACCCAGTTCCGGACCTTCTGACTCACCTGTCAGGGGATCTTCACCCTTCTCTGCGGTCCCTGAAACTGACTGCTTGGCTAATCTACTTCCCCTAATTGCCAGGCCTCATTCAATTTCGGAAGATGCAAGACAGATTCTCTTGTCTTCTCACAAGCCATCTACCAGGAACTTATATGGCAGCAAATGGAAAAGGTTCTCAATTTGGGCCAACGCGCAGAACATTGACCCTTTCCGAGCTCCACTATCTTCGATTTTAGAATTTTTAACAACATTTTTTAAGGAAGGGGCAACAGCTGCTACAGTTCGAGTTCAGTTAGCTGCTATCTCAAATTTTCACTTTGGACTTGGTGGCTCAAATATTATGAGCCATAAATTATCTAAAACCTTCCTTAAAGGCTTTCTTCATATGAGACCTCTGATCAAAATTCCCTTTTCTCCCTGGAATTTAAACCTTATCTGTCTCAAATTATTCTTCCCCCTTTTGAACCAGCATCTTCTTGTGATTTAAAATTTTTATCTTGGAAAACAATATTTCTTGTGGCCATTACGTCTGCCCGCAGAGTGTCAGAACTTTAAGCATTATCTACCAGACCACCCTACATGATCTTCCATGCTGATAGAGTATCTCTCAGAACAAATCCCTCATTTTTACCTAAAGTCTGTTCTGAGTCAAATATCAATCAGGTCATTGAACTGCCAGTCTTTTTCCCCAACCACTCTAGCAAATTGGAATATATGCTGCACAAACTTGATGTTCACAGACAGCTCAGATTTTATCTTGACAGAACTAAGGATATTAGGAAATCAGACCAACTTTTTGTATCCTTCTCAGAAGCAAGAAAAGGCAATCCAGTGGCTAAAACAACTTTATCTAAATGGTTATCCAATTGTAAATCCTTTGTTTATGAGAATTTGAGCATTCCTTTAACGCACAAACCGAAAGCTCATTCTACCAGAGCTGTCTCTACCTCTTCTGCTTTTCAAGCTAAATTGCCCCTTGACAATATTTGCGCTGCAGCCACTTGGTCTAAGCCTCATACCTTTATCACACATTACAAAGTAGATAGGGCTTCAAGGGACAGGTCTTCCTTTGGTTCTACAGTACTGAAGAACATACTCCCATGAGCCACCCAAGGCTGAGGGTGCTAGGGACGCTACCCATCAGTGAGAATAAACAGTGAGATTTAACATCTTCACATATAGAAGTTATGTACTTACCATAACTTTCCATGTGAGTTGTTTATCTCGCCTTTATTCTCACGTCCCTCCCTCCTTCCCCCTCCTGGCTGACTGTTGACTTAGAGGCTAGTACCATCCTGGTTATTCAATATTTCTTCTTCCTCTTTTGGAAGTGTCCTTCGTAGATATATATAAGAGGGTATGTATACGTTGTATATATGTATATACTGTTATTCGCAGCAAACAAATCTGAGGTAATTCCAGCAGTGCTTTGTGGGATAAGGGGCTTGGTCTCGAGCTACTGGCAAACCTTGAGCTTGCTATCGGCCGTGTTGGAGCCAAGGATCGGCTCCAAACCCATCAGTGAGAATAAAGGCGAGATAAACAACTCACATGGAACGTTATGGTAAGTACATAACTTCTATTTAAGTCATATTCACTAAAACACTCAATGTAATTGTCAACAGTAAGAAGTAGTGAATATATTAACAGAGATAAAAGAACTGGAAGTGGGATCTTTAGAAAAGGGCAGGAGCAAATTACATAGAAAAATGGGAACTGTAGGAATAATACATGCAGAATAATGTTTTGGAGGAAGACTGAGGTTTAAGGAAAGGCAGTCATTTAATGAGCTATGTCATTTTCAATTGACAATGACTGTATAGAAGATTATATGTGATGTATATTGTTTGCAACTGAAAATATGTCAATATGGTTTGTTTTCATTTGTATAACTGTATGATTGTCTATGTCATAAGTGATAGTTCGATAAAGATTTTTTTTGTTTAAATTTATTCAACATTTGTTGACTGGGAAAAGTCTGACTTGGAACAAGCTCATTTTCAGCAGAGGCCCGGGGAGAAACACTCCAAATGCATGTCTTTGTAATGTCAAAATATAGTCCAGAATAAAAAATAGACAAAATTAGTGGTCACATAAATGGTATTTAAATAAGTGTTTGGTATCCCTCAGAAGAATTGTTTAACAATTTTCATGATGAATAGTAGTTAATACTGGAATGGTAAGAGCACTTTGCTGTTACAGTGCTGGCATTATCTACTTCCTGTATTGTATATACCAGAATTTATATGTCATCTGTGCTGTACTGTTTGTAGCAAATTCCTATCAGTGTGCAAGAAGGACAGCAAGCTGGTACATAAACCTTTGTCTGTAGCACTTTTAACATTAAGTAGCCTGATTACACTGAGGTATACACATCATAATATCTTTATACTTTTCCACATTGTATTCTAATATGTCTACTAAAATGTCACTGAAGGGATTATTGCACAACAAAATTAATATTAGAGCTGAAACCAGACAGGGTTATGGCCTGTACTCATACTTACTTAGTATCTATTTTAAATCCCTTTCCCTAAGCGTCCAGTATTATAAGATCATGTGGAGAATGTATCTCTATAGTAAGTAATAATCACCTTTTTATATATAAAATTCTGGTTTATTTTACCAGTTTATCAAAATCTGTTCCTACTTCAGTGAATGAGTGTTACAGCAGTATGCCATTATAAACTTAAAACCATTTATAATTTCACCCTTGATTTACCATAAACATAGATTACTCAACAAATGATGTTAAGTTGTCAATCTCGCCTTCATTCTTGCTTGATGGGTTCGGAGCCGATCCTCGGCTCCGACGCACTGCTTTAGCTCGAGAACTCCTTTTACCAGCTCGAGGCAGCCCCATATCCCATGATGCAAGGCAGTAAGTACCCAGATCTCGTTTGCCGCTTCGCTTAGGAGGTCTTCTTTTTACCAGCTCCTGGTAAGTTGTTCACATTTGTGATTTTTCAAGCCCCTTTTTAGTCTAAAACTAATTTTTTGATAGTTTAAATTTATTTCTACCCTTTTCTGACAGAAATTCCCTGTCTCTTTTAATTTTTGTTAGTCAATTTTCCTATCCCATCCCCCCCCTGTTAGGGTGTGTGTGTTGGTGTTTTATAGAATACCTCTTGGTATTTTGTTAATTTAATTTTGACTGGTGTGTCTGTGTGTTGTGTTTTTCGGCACCATGTCAAAGGAGAGGGTCTCAGGTTTTAAGAAGTGTGACTCGTGCTGTCAGAAGATGTCTCTGACAGACGGTCACACTTCTTGCCTGTATTGTCTGGGCCCTCTTCACCTGCAGGACTCCTGTGCTATTTGTCACTCCTTCAGCCAGAGAGTCCTGCAGGAGAGACGTAACAAGTTGATTCTTAGGGGCCTTCTTAAGCCGGAGGGCTCTCCGGCTAAGTCGGCTCCACCAAAATCAACAAAACCTGCCAAGGCCCAGGCTTCTGTATCTAAGCCTGCGGCCTCGGCTCCGACTTCGCTGAGTCGAGATCGGCTCGGCTGGAGCGATTCTGGCTTGACAAAGCTTTCGGCACCGATGGCTATCGGTGCCGAATCTATTGTCCACCGATGTCGGCTCCGATCGGTTCCGACACCCATGTGGCACAGGCATCGGTGTCGGCTCCGATCGGCTCCGACACCGTTACTTTGGTGGCTGTATCGGCTCCGGCTGGAGCCGATACATCGGCGTTCTGTCGGCTCCGAAGTCGGCGCCGACAGGATCGATAGTATCGGCTCCGATGGCTCATTCCAGGAAGAGGTCGAGGTCTCCTTCCTTGGAGCCGATACTTTCGGCTCGGCTTCACCTCTTCTATCGGAACGGAGCCATCGGAGCCGATCTTCAAGGTCATCCAGGTTGTCAGATCATGACCTAGAGAGTGGTCAGTAGATTACTCAAGTCACAGGTACTGGCCCAAATGTTACACAGTCCGTCTCAGCAGGCGACTGTTGGTCCACACCCGTTACAGTTCCTCCTTCAACTCTACCCCAGAGCTTGGAGTTGGAGTCTTCGGGCATGGTTACTGCTACGGCTGGAGGACGGATACCCCTTCTGTTCCTTCAGCCTCTACTCTTATCTCCTCTTCCTTAGAGGGATTCGGTGGTCGGGCTTCCATGGTCTCCTCCGAGGGGTGAGTGGCATCGGACCCTTGTCCGAGCCCGCTCTTCCCCTTGGAGCCTCGGCCTTGGTGAGCTCGGCTCCGACATCTGCCTCGGAGACTTCCCTTCGGTGGTCCCTGGGTTCCTAGCTCTTGAGCGGGTTCTCTCGGACCTGCCTGGGAGGGGAGCATTCGAGGTGATGAAGAGTGTACTGGCCACTGGTATCAGTCAGCAGTCTGTTCCCGTAGCTCCTCCCTCTATAGTACCTGTTGACATCTCTGCCACTTCTCTTGCTACAGGACCCAGAGATCCTCCGCCTCAGGTTTCCCCATTGGGAATTTCCCCCTCTTCCGAGGATTCTCCTGATGTTAGGGGAGATCCTCCTAGGAAGATGACTTGTAAGAGGAAGCATGTAGACTCCCCCGAGTCTGTCACTTCGGATACTGACTTTGATGAGTCAGAGGGATCCCTAGATCCCCTCTGAGGATGTCTCCTTCTCAGACATCCTAGAACTTCTGAAACAGAGGGGAAACTGGCCCACCAACAATCCCTCTGAGGATGAGTCAGTATACCTAGAGGCGTTTGGATCTCGGCCCTCCACCTCCTGGGTGTCTCCGCCTTTCGACCCCCTTAGGCAGGTTATTGCACGAAGGCGTGGGCAGCTCCTGACTCTGTAGAGCCAGTCCCTAGGAGGCCTTCTAAATTTATCACTGCCCTAGTGACAAACAATTCTTTACCAAGGGTGTCCCGCTGATGCCATGGTGGTGGCTGCGGCTACCAAAAGGAACTTGCAGATCCTTCCGTGCCCGTCCATCCTCCTAATAAGGACTCTAGGACCATGGATAGGTGGCAAGCGGATGTTTTCCTCAGCGACCTTTGCTATCGTTCGCTGAATTATCTTTGTCACTTCACCAGACTCCAGAGAGATATCCTGAAGGAGCTGGGAGAAGTAGTTCAGGATCCTACAGCTGCAGGGGCTCAAGAAAAGATTGCTTCGCAGCTAGGAACCCTCAATTCCATTGCTAACTCCTCCATGCAGCTAATATCTTATGCTGCGGATGGAGCAGAGAAACAGAGCACAGGTGTGGCTCTTAGACGCCAAGCCTGGATGCGGCTATGTGATTTTGCGGATCCCTTTAAGGCGTCCTTCACAAATTCTCCCTTTGATGGGTCAGCTTTGTTTGGTCCTCAGGTGAAGGAAACCTTGACCAGGTGTGAGCAGGACGGCAAGACTCTTTCTGCTGTTGGAGTCCGTTTTTCCACCCCTTCTAGGCCTTATCCCAAAGGAGAGAAGGGTGGGAAGACGTGGTTCCGTAAATCCCAAGGAGTCACGCCGGATTCACGTGGTCAGTTTACCCCTAGAGGCAGAGGGGGTAACAACAACAGACGCCGCTCTAGAGGCAGAGGGGTCCGAAGAACCAGGGAAACAGGGAGCCTCTCTCTGATAAGCCCTTTCAGCATCCCTGAGGTGTTGCCCAGCTGTCCCTCCTTGGAGGCAGTCGGGGGAAGATTATCACTGTACCCAGAAGCCTGGCATTCCCTCACTCAAGACAGATGGGTACAGTCGATCATATCCAAGGGTTACATAATTCCTTTCGAGGAAAGTCCCTTCCCCTCAAGTTCCCTTCCAGATGTACCACCCGGTCTAAGGGAGATTGCAGAGTTAGAAATCGCAAAACTACTGCAAAAGAGCCATTCAGCCAGTTACAATAGACCATTCAGAGCCGGAATCTACTCAAGGTTCTTTTTGGTCCCCAAAAGATGGGAGACTGGAGACCAATATTGGATCTCAGCAGACTCAACAAGTCTGTCAGGAAGACAAGATTCGAATGGTCACTCTTCAGTCAATTCTGCCCTTCTTACAGAAGGACAATTGGATGTGCTCAATAGATCTTCAGGATGCGTACTATCACATCAAAATTCACAGGCGCTCCAGGAGATTTCTCTGCTTCGGCTGGGGTCCAGTCACTTCAGTTCAGAGCCCTGCCCTTTGGTCTCACTACAGCCCCCAGAGTGTTCACCAAATGCATGGCAGTGGTCACGGCTCACCTGAGGCGTCAAGGATTCCAGGTGTTTCCGTATCTCGACGACTGGCTCCTGTCAGCCACCACCAGGCATCAGCTTATACAAGCCAGGGATTACACAATAGACCTTTGTTCTCATTTAGGCATCTCAATCAACTTGAAAAGTCATCCTTATCGCCCTGCCAGTCTATTACCTTCATAGGCAAACTTAAACACTGTTCGGATGTCAGCTACCCTTACAGAACAAAGAGTTTCAGACATTCAGACTCATGTCAGGATCATTCTGGCCAGCAAGAAAGTACAGGCCAGAATGGTTCTAAAGGTATTAGGTCTCATGGCTGCGGCCATTACTCTTCTTCCCCTGGCTCGATTCTACATGCGCCTCCTTCAGTGGATGCTGTTCACACAGTGGTCATACCAGCAACTCCCAATGCGTCACCAGATTCTGGTGACACTGACATGCAAACAGCATCTTGCTTGGTGGATCACATCGTCTCAGGTTCACCAAGGCAGGTGCTTTGTACCCCCGTCCCCAATAGCCACTGTCACCACGGATGCCTCCCTGATCGGGTGGGGGGGTCATTATCAGGGCAGGATGGTTCATGGGACGTGGGAACCGGTCGAGTACCATCTGCACATAAATGTCCTGGAGATGAGAGCAGTGCTTTTAACGTTGCAAGCCCTCAACAACTTTCTTCCCGTAGGGACAATTGCAGTCCACACAGACAACATGTCTGTAGTGTGGTATATCAACAAACAGGGCGGAACCAAGTCCTACCCCTTGTGTCGAGAAGCGCTCAGACTTTGGCAATGGGCGATCTCCTCTCATCGGTTTCTGGTAGCAACGCATATCCCTGGGAAAACCATCATCATAGCGGACAGATTGAGCAGAGCTATCCTCATGCCTCACGAGTGGTCTCTCAAGCAATCTATAGCGGAAGAGATTTTTCTGGAATGGGGTCGTCCATGTTGCGATCTTTTTGCTACTCCCCAAAACAGCAAATGTCCAGACTTCTTCAGCCTCTTCCCTCTATCAGGCCATCCCCCCAGAGATGCTCTGACCCAGGATTGGCCCCAGGGACTTCTTTATGCCTTCCCTCCATTTCCTCTGATCCCTCAGGTGATCCAGAAAGCTACCGTATTGAGAGCCAAATTGATTCTCATTGCCCCTTACTGGCCGCGACAAGTTTGGTTCCGTTCCTCCATCATCACCTTTTGGTGCAGCCGTGGCATCTGGACCCAGTGCCAGATCTACTGATTCACCAATCCGGTCAGCTGCACCGGTCAATCCCTTCTCTCAACCTCACAGCATGGTTGCTCCACTTCCTTCCTTAGCCAGGCTTCCTTTGATCTCTAACCCAGTTAGAGACATCATAGTAGCTTCACTAAAATCCTCTACCAGGAGGATTTACACAAGCAAATGGATACGTTTCTCTTATTGGGCTAAGGCCCAAAATATTGATCCTTTTACTGCCCCTGTTCAGGCAGTTTTGGACTTCTTAGCAGAGATTTTTCATGCAGGCTCCTCTTCTTCCACAGTCAGAGTTCAATTGGCTGCTATTTCTAATTTTCATGTCAGGATAGCAGATCATAATATTATGTCCCATAGGCTCTGCAGGGCCTTCTTGAAAGGAATTTTCCTACTAAAGCCTCCAATCAGGAATCCTCCTCCTCAGTGGGATCTAAATTTAGTGCTGACATCCTTGATTCTTCCCCCTTTCGAGCCAGCTGTTTCTTGTTCCCTGAAATATCTTTCTTGGAAAACTTTATTCCTAGTGGCTATTACATCTGCCAGGAGGGTGTCTGAACTTCATGCTCTTTCGGTTCGACCCCCCTATTTGATTTTTCACAAAGACAGAGTATCTTTGAGGACTAATCCATCCTTTTTACCTAAAGTCGCTTCAAAGAACAATCTGAATCAATCCATTGATCTCCTGTATTTTTCCTAACTATTCAGATAGAGCTGAACAAAAGCTACATTATCTTGACGTCCACCGTCAACTTAGATATTATTTGGATAGAACAAAAAAAATTAGAAAATCTGATCAACTTTTTGTTTCCTATGCGGATAATAAAAAAGGCCTTCCTGTTTCTAAAGTGACTTTGTCCAGATGGCTTTCTTGGTCATCACTGAAATTTATACACTCAGGGGAAAACAGCTGTGCTCAAAACCTAAAGCACATTCAACTAGGAGTTTAGCTACTTCTACAGCCTTTCAAGCTAGACTTCCTTTGGACACTATTTGTGCGGCGTGCCACTTGGGCCACTCCTCACACTTTTGTTTCCCATTACAAATTGGATTTGGCCTCCAGGGACAGAGCCAGTTTTGGCTCTACAGTCCTCAAGAGTTTGTTCCATTGAGCCACCCAGGATAGAGGTGCTAGGGGCCGGTCCCATCAAGCAAGAATGAAGGCGAGATTGACAACTTAACATTATGTAGTTATGTACCTACCATAACGTTCCATGTTAGTTGTCTTCTCTCGCCTTCTTTCTTGTGACCCTCCCTCCTTCCCCCTGGCCTGGACAGACCTTGTATAAGAAACTATTATACTAAGGACCATTCAGACCTGGTCCTTTTTCCATCTGTAAGTTTCTTCTTCCTTTGGGAAGTATATTTTGCTTGGTGTTATTGCCCTTTGTCAACAAACGAGATCTGGGTACTTACTGCCTTGCATCATGGGATATGGGGCTGCCTCGAGCTGGTAAAAGGAGTTCTCGAGCTAAAGCAAGTGCCGAGTCGGAGCCGAGGATCGGCTCCGAACCCATCAAGCAAGAAAGAAGGCGAGAGAAGACAACTAACATGGAACGTTATGGTAGGTACATAACTTCTTATTTTATGCTAGTCAGTTTACATGTGTTAAAATGTCTTGTGATTGAATACACTTCTGGCCACAAATTTCTTTAAATCATAAATTGGACAGATCCTTGGAGATAATTAATCCTGCATTTAAATGATGGGTGAACCTTGATGTTAATACTCTTGAAAGAGCATTGGTATTTAAAATAACTGTGTGTTTCCCATATTGATTTATATTCAAATAATATGTCTTGTAATGTCTCTTGAATCCACTTCAGGAAAATTAATGCAATCATAAACTTCTTTATGTGGAAATAATAAAAGAACTAGAAATGGATTGGATTAACTCAACATCCCTTTAAAACAGGGTAGTTAAAACATTTTATCCAGAAGGGATGTTTTCAAATACATCAGTTTGCAGAGTTTCCTAGAATTCATAATTACTCCATAGTTGCTTTATGATGGGCTCCTTTGTAGACCAGATTCTCACTTAATCACTGAGTAGCTGAAATATCAATCTGATGTCCTTATTCTGTGCGATTACCCACATCTTCTTTCTTTGGTACAACTCCTGCTAAGGATATAACAGCCAGACAGCTTCCAAAGCATCAGGGCACCTTCCATGTGCCCAAACTCTCAAGCAGTCTGAGCTGAGCTGACTAAAAGACAAGTTTGGGCGCAAAGACCTTCAAAACTTTCCTGCCAGCAGAGAGATGGAGGCTGAGCCCTAATCTGACAAGACTAGGAATAACAAAAAATATATGTCTACACTCTGGCATAAAAAAACAAAACAAAACAAGCAAAAAAGTCACCAAAAAACAAGGGGGGTGGAGGGAGGGTGCAGCAACTGCAGCAGTGTTTATTCGAGCATCTATTGTTATGGTAAATTCAACTTACACAATTATATTATGGTCTTCATATTAATCACTGCTGCCGTAGCCTTAGCTATATGTGTAGATTACCATAGCTAACAATATTTGGGAAGTGAAAGGAAAAGGGTCCAGGAGCACCTGGAGAATGGTCCTAGCAAAGCATAATCTAAACTTAGAGAAGGAATCCAGCTTATAGTGCTTTATAAAAGTATGCACAGAGGACCAAATAGCAGCTTCTAGAATACTTCTAGAATCAAACCCTTTCCAATAAACCACAGAAGAATCCAAGGTCTTAGTAGAGTTGGCCTTGACATTGCTTGGAATAGATTTATCATGGTGGGTATAACAAAATGTAATAGCCCTAGACAACCATTTGGAAACAGTCTGTTTTGCAACTGGTTGTCCTTTCTTCTTACCTTTACAAGAAATTAGCAACTGATTTGATGATCTGAAAGATTTAGTTAAGTCAAAATAGTACCTGAGTTGTCTGTGAACATCCAAGGTATGGAGTATCCTTTCTCCCTCAGTTTTACGTTCAGGAAAGAAAATATGGAAATGGATAGTTTTGACGTAAAGTAAACTCAAATATAACTTTAGAAATAAAAGAAAGATTAGTTCTCAAAGAAACCCTGTCCTTGTGGAAAATGAGGTATGGTTGACTCACCATAAGAGCTTGCAACTTGGATACCCTTCTTGCAGAAGTCAGAGCAATCAATAAAACTGTTTTCCATGTTAAGAACCTCAAGTCAGCCAGATTAGCCGATTTAAATGGAGCGAGTGTTAGTTTCTCTAACACAAAATGAAGATCCCAAGGAGGGGCCACTTGGAGGCCTGTTATGTAAAACCCCTTTCAAAAATATTTTGACATGTGACTGTCTTGAAAGAGGAGGATCCATGGCAGACATGCTGAAATGGCCAATAAACGAACCTTGATAGAGGAATAAGAAAGGCCAAAGAAAATAACTGTAGAAAAGCGTGTGTGTGTGTGTGTGTGTGTGTGTGTGTGTGTGTGTGTGTGTGTGTGTGTGTGTGTGTGTCTGTGTGTGTGTGTGTTGTACCTTTAAGAAGCATTTCGAGGACAGCACTTGCATATAGATAGCAAGTACGTGCTAGCTTCAGTGCCATTTTGAGAGTGCAGCCAGAGAGTGAGTATGTATGAGTGTGATAGCTAGTCTGTTTACAAGTTTATCTAAGTTAAAGCTATTAAGCCTCAATCCTGATGTGTTTTACATAACAAAGCTGCTTGAACAGAAACCACGAATGCTCGTCTGTTTTATCCTGACCGGATGAGAGACATGGTATCAGAACCAGGATTTTAGAGACTGCTTTTCAGAGCTAAGAGGTACAGAGTTAACAGTAAAGGTAAACTTAAGAGAACCAAGCACAAAAAAGGGCCAGAAATGAACTAAAGGTAATGAAAACTTGCACAAACGATTTAGTTATTAAAAAGATAGAACGGAGCATTACAAGGGCACAAACCACATTATTAAACAAGCGAGAGGCACAAAAAGTTTATTAATTAAACAAAATGCTTAAAATTAAGATATTTGATAAAACAGTTATCAGAAAAGTACATAAAGGGTTTGGAATTACCTCAGAATTGCAAAATGAGCATGTTTAAATTAAAACGGGCATGTTTAGAGTAAAACGAGCACAAGAAAAGTATAATGGGCATGAAAAAAGATTAAACAAGCAAAACAACT
Organism: Protopterus annectens; assembly: GCF_019279795.1. NCBI lineage: Eukaryota > Metazoa > Chordata > Ceratodontiformes > Protopteridae > Protopterus > Protopterus annectens. Next base: position 287,698,098 of record NC_056750.1, on the reverse strand, counting down.
ATAACAAGGGCAAAAAAGGGCACATTAAGTATAAATAAAGCAAGTCGACTGCATGCCTTTTTGGCATAAATTACTGCATGGCATTGATTGAAGCTATTAAGGGCATAACTAGTTATTCGAAGTATCTCAAAGTGTGTAAAAGTGCTTACAGTGTGTGCTTATTACTGTGCCTTTATTCCGAATGGTTTATTTGTGTGCAAAGTGCAACTATTTTGTAAAGTAAAGTCAAAAGACAGTAATTTTAAAAAGTTTCTTGTGCTGGGTATGTCTCTTCACAGAGTGTCGCCATTACAGAGTGTTTCCTGCACTGTAAAGAGTTATTTGGCAAAGTACAGCCATTTTGGAAAGTTTCAGTGTGCTGTGTACTGTTTATTCACAAGGTGCAATTACTTTGAAATGTTTTTTATTCTGAGCTTTTTCTGTCTAGTTTATTTGCACAATGCAGTTATTTTGAAGTGCTTCTTACAATGATAAGAGGTGATTTCTTACAGTACAGTGATTTCAAGAATATTCTTGTGCCTAAGAGACGTATTTTGCAAAGTTCAGTTATTCAGAGGCTTGTTGTGCTGTTGAGCATAATTACAAATACTGGTATAAATGTCAGGCATATGTGCAAGTGTGCATATTCGTACAGTTAAAAAAGTAGACTTGGGTTGCATTGTGTTTTACTGTAATTTGTTGTCATGGCAGACGGATTTCGAAAACCATCACCATTTGTATTTGATCAGAATATTACAGGAAACTGGAGAATATTTCAGCAAGAGTACAATATCTTTATACAAGCAGCTTATTCTGGTAAAGATGCACGCACCAGGGCATTCATTTTGCTAAACCTAGCTGGGTCAGATGCCATTGAAAGAGAGCGTTCATTTGTGTATGCATCAGCAGTATATGAAGGAGAACATGAAAACTGTCATATTGTTGCACAGGCTGATTTAAGGGAAGACCCCAAGTGTTTAAAATCCATATTCAGGGAAATGTGTAACCCCCAGACAAATATTATATTAGAGAGGCATTTGTTTTACACAAGAGATCAAAGACCAGGAGAAACGTTTGCAACTTATATTACTGACCTGAGAAACAAAGCTAAAATGTGTAGGTTTGGTGACTTAAAAGATGAGTTAATAAAGGACAGGCTTGTGCGTGGTATTAGTAGTGCTGCAGTGAGAAAGATTTTGCTTCTTGACAGTGATTTAATGCTGAGCAAAGGTATTGAGATTTGTCAAATCCATGAAGTTACAGAAAGGCACACAGATATGCTTGCAAGTGATAAGAGCATGGTTTCAGCAGGCTCCAGAACAAATGTAGACAGCATGCAACATGTGGCTAGCAGAAGCAAGCCTAAGCACATGGCAGCTGTAACCCCTGTGAGTGTGGCATGTAGAACCCGTAGTTTTCCAGTAAGTTTTAAGAAAGGAACATGCTCAGTGCAGTACAAGGCTGAGTCAGCAAGACCCAAATCAAGCTTTTTTGTTAACTGTCACAATTGTGGTGCCAATCATGAGTCTAAAAGAGAAAAAAAATGCTTAGCATTTGTTCAGTAATGCCACAAGTGTAAAAAATTGAACTATTTTCAAAAGTTTTGTAAATCAGTTAAACCTCACACAGTTATAAAGAAGGGTCACTTAAAAAAGCAAGTTGATCATATAGAGAGTTGCAACTGTACTTTCTGTGTAGATGGTGTATCACTAATTGGGGAAAAGGCTGCTGCAGTAAATTTGTTGGCAAAGTATGAAGTGTTTTGTACTGTCCAGATTAATGGTAAACCCACCAAGCTCAAAGTAGATACTGGTTGAAAGTGTAATGTTATGTTAGCAGACACTTTTGCGAAGGTGAGAGCTGGTGAGCAACTTAATGTGGCTAGTTGTGCGAACCTTGTTGCTTATGGAGGTGAAGAAATTCAAACCGAAGGCTCAGTACTACTTTCATGTTATTTGGCTAGGAACTGCTGCAGCTTACTCTTCTATGTAGTTCAAAGACCTGTGCAGTCATTGTTGGATCTCAGAGACAGTTTGAAAATGAATTTGCTTTCCTTTACCAAAGATGTTTATCATATAAGCACATATCCTAGTTCCAACTTCATTGAAGCTGTTTTCTCAGAGTATGCTGATGTTTTCAAGGACAAGTTAAGCAAACTTCCAGTTGTGTATTCTAAGAAGTTTGACCCAGAGGTCAGTCCAGTGGTCAGACCGGCAAGAAAAGTTCCGATAGCTATGCAGAATAAAGTCAAAGCTCAATTGGATAAAATGGTGCAGCAAGGTCTAATTTGTCCTGTCACAGAACCAACTGAATGGGTGTTGTCCATGGTAGCAACCCACAAAATATGTTCAAAAGAAATCAGAATATGTATTGACCCAAGAAGTTTGAACAAGCATTAAAGAGACCACATTATCCTATGCACACAGTTAAGGAAGTCGCAGCCCTGATACCGAATGCCACTGTTTTTTCTGTCTTGGATGCAAAAGGTTCAAAACGATGCTTGATCGCAAATCTTCACTACTGACTACTTTCAGTACCCCATTTGCAAGATATGGATTCCTTAGGATGCCATTTGGAATAAATTTTGCAAATGAAGTCTTTCGGCATGTAATGGAACACATTTTTTCAGGTTATCCTTGTGCTATAATAGTCGATGATTTATTAGTTGGAGGCAATGGTGAAGCAGAGCATGACATAAACCTTAGGAGAGTTCTAAACAGAGCACATAAACTCAAAGCTTAATCCTCTGAAGTACAAATTCAGACTACCAGAAGTTACACATGTAGGTCATTTGTTTACTAGTACTGGCTTGCAACCAGACCTGTCCAAGCAAGCAGCTATTCTTGAGATGCCAGCACCTGATAATGTTCAAGCTCTACAACATTTTTTTGGTATGGTCAAATACCTAGGCAGGTTTATACCAGACTTCAGTGAGTTGACAGTTCCTTTGAGAGAGTTGATGCACAAAAATGTTACATGGTCTCGGTTGGAACAGCACCAGAGAGCATTTGAAGACCTTAACCAGAAAATTGACACACCACCCACATTAAGATACTATGATGTCAATAAACCAGTCACTCTTTACTGTGATGCTTCAAAATTTGGTCTTGGTGCAGTTATTCTTCGAGAAGGCAGACCAGTAGCCTATGCATCTTGATCTCTTACCCAAACTGAAATGCAGTATGCACAAATTGAGAAAGAACTTTTGGCAATAGTATTTACATCTTCAAAATGTCATGATTCTATTTATGGTTGAGCTATTCAGGTGGAAACTGAACACCAGCCTCTAGTCACTATTTTAAAGAAGCCTATGCATTCAGCTGCAGCGAGATTGCAAAGAATGATGCTCAAGTTGCAAAAATACAACTTTAGAATGGTTTATTCAAAAGGCATACTTCTTTATCTGGCTGATGCATTATCCAGATCGCACAGAAATACAGCGGAACAGCTTCATGCAGAAAAGTTTGACTTTGTTGTCACGGAAGTGTGTAATATTTCTACCATGATACTGGATGACCTGAAAAATCATACAAAGACTGATCCAATTTTGCAAAAGCTCGACCACTATATTAATGTTGGATGGCCATCAAAGCAATCTAGTGTACCACCTGAAGTGCAAACTTATTTTCCTTACACAGATGACATGTTGATGGAAGATGGCTTTATTTTCAAATGTTCTAAAATTGTTGTTCCTGCTTCCTTACAATGTGAATATATCCAGATTTTGTATTGTGGTCACCCAAGTTCCAAATCTAGCAAAAGAAGGACAAGAGGACTAGTATTTTGGCCTTCTCTAGCCAAAGGCATGGATAAAGTACTTTCTTCTTTTGCAAAAAGAAACACTTTAGCTAAGTCAAGTTCCTGAACTACCTTGGTCAACAGTAGCCACTGATGTATTCGAATGGAACAATCATCATTACTTAGTGTTGGTAGACTCTTATTTGAACTGGTTCAAGATTGATTCACTACCTAATCTGACGTCCAGTGCTGTTATCACTAAGTTGAAACGTCATTTCTCAGTCCATGATAGTCCACATAAAGTTATTTCTGACAATGGAACCCAATTTACCAGTCAGTTGTTTTAGAAATTTGTAAAAGAATGGGACTTTGTACATGTTACTAGTAGTTTAGAATACTCACAGTCAAATGGACTAGCTGAACATGCAGTACAGAGTGCAAAGCATTTACTAGAGAAGTCAAAGCGTGAAAATACCAATGTCTTTTTGAATTTACTCAATCTCAGAAACATACCCTGTGATGATATACTTGGCTCGCCTGTTCAGAGACTTCTCTCTAGGCAAACCAGAACAACATTGCCTATCCGTTCCAGTTTGTTGAGCCCTAAAGCAAAGAACAACAGAACAATCAGAGCCCAACTATACTGAAAGCGTTCTTTCCAGAAGTCCAGCTGTGATAAATCGAGCAGATTTCTTTGTCCATTGAAAGAAGTAGAGACAGTGAGGATACAAATGCCGAAAGGTTTCAACCGGATTGGTCAAGTAACAAGTATATGTGCCAGGCCGAGATCCTACTTCGTAGAATCTGAGGGTGTGGAGTACAGGAGAAATTGCAGGCATCTTGTATCAGAATTGATATTGCAGCAATGTTCCTGTGATACATATTCTAGATCTCAGAGGAATTCAGACAGTGTTCCTGCTGCAGAACGTGTCTTACCTTCTACTTCCATTCCTGATGATGTTCCTGATATCCCCAAAGTTGAACATTCAGCAGAGACAGTCCCAGTTGCTAGACCTAATTCTAATTTTTATGTCACACGATTTGGTCGTATTTCCTAACCTAGTGTTTAATACATAGTAAGCTGGACATAATTGTCTATATTTATTTAGTTTTGTATAACTGCATGTCAAAGAATTATTTGTATCAATTGCATGTCAATTAATGTTGTCAATATTGCATGACTCATTTCTCAAAGAGGGAGGATGTAGAATAGAGTGTGTGTGTGTGTTGTACCTTTAAGAAGCATTTCAAGGACAGCACGTGGATATAAATAACAAACACGTGCTAGCTTCAGTGCCATTTTGAGAGTGCAGCCAGGGAGTGAGCATGTATGAGTGTGATAGCTAGTTTTACAAGTTTATATAAGTTAAAGTTATTAAGCATCAATCCTGATGACTTTGTACATAATACAGCTGCTTGAACAGAACCCATGAATGCTCGTCTGTTTTACCCTGACTAGATGAGCGACAGTAACTCACGCAAATATTGTAAAACCAAAGATCAGCTAGCCCTGAATGGGTGCTGGTTATGTTGTTGGCACCAACTAGGAAACCTTTTCCATTTGCTAATATGATTTTCTAGTAATGGAGTTTCTTGCCTTCATTAGTACCTGCTGTATGTCCTCAGGAAACAAGTGCCTAAAAGGAATTAAGACCCTATCATCCAAGCAGTCAGTTGAAGGTGATTGATGCTGTGGTATATCAAACACCCCTGTTCTTGAGTGAGTAGATCCATTCTGTGATGAAGCTTGTGGTAATTGCCCCTGGCCATTTTCAAATGAAGGAAAAACAATGGTTGCCTGGGCCAGAAGGAAGTCACCACAATGATCTTGGGGGATTCCTTCTGAATCTTCAGAAGTACCTTGGATATTCATAGAAGTGGTGTAGAGGCATATAGGAACATTCCTGTCCAAAGAAATAAAAGGCATCTGTCTTCCAGGCTTTCTTGCATGGAGTCCTGGAACAGAATGTTACCACTTAATTGTTCAGAGAGGAGGCAAAGTGGTCTACTTGAAGAACTCCCCACAAATGGATCACATCTTGGACCCCCAGATCTAGTTTCCATTCATGATGATCTGCCATTGTCCTGTTCAATTTATGAGCCACAGAGTTTTGCTCTGACAGAATGCAGAATGCCTGTAGAGTGAGATTATGCTATGAAGCTATATCCCAAGCTGAAATTTCTAGTCTGCAAAGGAGGAACGGCCTGGTTCCCCCTTGCTTGTTAATGTACCACATCACTGTGGTATTGTCTGTAACCAATCAAAGAGGTCCTCCTTGCTATTTATGTGCTTGCATATGCTTTTTGTGTTCGGTACTCCCTGCATGTTTATTTCTCCTGAAGCTGTTCCCCAAGCAAAGTGTGAAGCATCTGTGGTGACTGACTGCTTTGAAGTAGGGAGGGAGAAGGGGAGTCCTTGATGTAAGGATATCTGTTGTCTCCACTAAGTGATTGTCTTCTGACAACCCCTTCCCCCCATACTGGGATCTAAAAAATAAATGGTGTTGTTGCTGGAACCAAAGAGATTTCAGGTACCACTGTATCCTTCATATGTGGAGTCTTGCCAGGGATATCATGAGAATCCTAGATGCCGTGAGACCCAAAATCCTGAGGTATTCCCTCTCAGTGACTGAAGTCTGAATGGAAAACCTTTGAAACAGATCTAAATAAAGATCTGTTTTTCCATTGGAAGTAAAGCAGTTCGAACTGAGGTGTCCAGTTGATATCCCAGGAACACAATCCTGTGTGAGGGAGTCAAGAAACATTTTTGGATGATCTCTTGGAATTCCATGTAATGCAACAGATTTCTCACCCAAGAGAGAGATTCCTGACAGTTTGAAAAAGACTCTACAAAGATAAGCAAGTCATCTAAATACAGAAAAATGTGGATACCCTGTAGCCTGCAATGAACTATAAAAGGAGCTCGACACTTTGTGAATACTCTTGGTGCAGTGGATAGTCAAAGGGTAAGGCAGAGTACTGATAATGTGATCCAGACACACAAAACCTTAAGACATCTGAAGTATGGATCTGTAGGAATATGATGATAAGCCTCTTTTCAATCTAGTGTTACCAGAAAACTTTAAAGGGGAAGAAGAGACAGTAGGCTATAAAGTTACATCATGTTGAATTTGGGCACTATCACAAACAGGTTTAGAAAAGAAAGATCCAGAACTGGTCTCCAAGTGTTTTCTTTCTTTGGGACTAGGAACATCCTTAAATAAAACCCCTCCTCCACCTGGGAAGGAGGAACTGGTTCTATCACTCTAGGACAGTATGTAATGAAGAACAGGTGGAAACAAAACAGTTTGATCTGCAGGGTGAAGAATGACCCCCTCCCCCCAGAAATGAGTTTCTTCTCATGGCCATCTGTATTCCTGATTAATGATTTTCAGAATCTGTTTTGTCTGAAAAATTCTGTTGCCAAAGAGAAAAATGGAAATTCAGACTTTCTGGAAGAGAAAGATGGCCAGGGTGACGGGGGGAAGTCACAAGATCTCTTGAATAATTGAGACTTGTTGGAGTGTCCTTGGTTGTGGGAGGTTTGAGACTTCTTTTTGGAACCTCCTTGCCACCTTATCTTAAACATCTGTTTACCTAAATTCTGTTGAGACTGTTTATTCTTTTTTTTACCAAAATTGGACATTTTGGAAAAGGATGGCTGAAAAATCTTAGAGATTCCCTGGTTCAGCTTGCCCCTTTAATCACACTTTTTGATCATGTCTGCAACAAAGAGGCCAAACACTAAATCTCTATCCAAGGGAAAATTTAAAATCTCATTTTTAACATCAGCAAAAAGTACATTCCTTAATTAGTTATAATTATTGCTAATAATGCCAGGCAATAATTATCAGAGTGTCTCATTGAAAGAAAGTTATTCATGCTACACCCTGTCAATTATTAACCCCAAGTTTACTCTAGCTTATAGCTTTTTTAGATTTTCCCATTTTAGCAATCATGATTTATCAGTGATTAAGCTGAGTGAAGGCCACTCTTTCAGCATAATCTAATACAGTCTACAAAATCTGAATTCCTGATGAAGACTGACATCTAAGTTAACTAGCTGAGAATTCCATTAAACTCAGATGCATTCGTTCTTAAACCTAATGAACCTGCAAAGTGGAAAGATATAAAAGCACTTTAATGAACACTTAAAACAATAAAGTATGCTTATTTTTTTGTTATTTTTTTTTGTTTATTTTATTGTTTTAAGTGTTTTTTTTTTCACCTTTCCGCTTTGCCAGTTCATTTTATTTATCTGTTTACATTTTCCTGGACCAAACCAGCTCTTTGCTCACAGTTTGATTTGTATTTAGTTCTTAAACCTGCCTTAGAAACTTATCCAGTGTTTGTGCTTTATAAGGGTGGCTAACTGAATGTCTCCTTATCTGTGTTAGCTTTCTATAGTTACTGTAATGATGACTTTGCCTCTGGCAACTTGATACTAGACTAGGCTCTTATGTGGAAAAGTTTAGTTTGCCTTTTTGCTAAACTTATGTATTCACAGTATGAAGGTAAAGTACGTACATCGATCTAGCCACACTAGTTTAGTTTAAATGTTTTTGCTGTTTGTCAGTGTTATAGAAAAGAAGTTGCAGACTTTGAGCACCTTTTCAGCAATTGCTGGGCCATGTCATACATTCAGAGCAGTATGACTAGTAATTTGATCCAAACTTATGTACGTAAGAATAAATCTCATTATTTTTACTTATATCAATTCTTTCTGAACTAAGAAAAATCTAATAAAAGTAGCAAAGTAGCTCTTTTGATTGTGCTCTTAAGTTGAATTTATGTTACCTGTAATTAGCTAAATAGACCAATGTTGGCTATAAATAGTACTCAGTAAATGCACTCTCCTGAACTCAGCGACATTATTTTTAATGTAGGAGGATGTCAAAGAGATCAGCTTCTAAGGCTAAATCTTTGGAAAGAGCCCTCAGAAATTTTGATAAAAATAGCGTTCCCAGGGAGAGAGAGAGAAAAAAAATCAGAAAGGTAAGTTAGCAGGTACAAAAGAAGGTACAGCTGGCAGCTTTTAAAGCTGCAAATAGAGGCACAATTTAGCATTTTTAAAGGTAATCACAATAGGCCAAGATGTGAAATCCTTGAAATAAACAATAGAATAATAACAAACGACACTGGAAAGGCTACAAGAACAAGTGCAAGATATGGAGGAAGATAAAGCAGCAATCACAGCTGAGCTACAGGAATAGACTCACAGAATACAAGAACTAACAGAAATAATAAAAAGACAAGGAGAGAAGATGGATCATCCTGAAAATTGCTCAAGAAGGAGTAACTTCAGGATAATTGAAATATAAGAGAGTGAGTGACAGTAAAATATAGGTGCTTTTATACAACTATTACAGGAGAGATACCATGAATTCTCAACATACTAATATTGAGGACACACAAAGTAGGTTGGTGGAAACCAGCACCAGAAAGAAGACCTTTACATGTTTTGGCATGCTTCCATCCCTTTGCTGTAAGAAATGAAATAATAAAGCAAGCAGAAAGATGTAAATGTATCCTATTTGCAGGGATGATCATAAAGCTTGTTGAGTATTATTCAGAAACACTATGTATAAGAGAAGCAAAGTTATGCTGGAGGTATTAAATTAACTAAGAATGAATGGAATAGCTGCATGGTTGAAACACCCCACAATTCTGAAAGTACAGTAGAGAAAGGAATTGTGTGGGCTACACAATATGAAAGATGTTGAAAACTTTAAACAAAGGTATTGCAGACAGTCAAACAGCACAGACAGTACTAATCTGAATCGCCTGCAAGACATGGAGAGGAAAAGCAACCTTAGACGTAGGAGAAATGATGCAGAGACACTGGGAGGTTGTGAAGTATCAGTTGCTGAACCCCCCATGCAGGGGATAAGATGAGACTAGGAAGTGCAGAGGTGAAAAATGCCAATAAAAGAGAGGTGCAAGTAATAAACAAGTCACAAAGACAACTACAGTAAGATGAGAAAAGAGACAAGATGGTGGTATGGAAACAAACAAAAAAAAAATATCAAAGGGACAGAATAAGAAGTTTCTCCCAAAGGGAGATTTAGGTACACAGTAGAGAAGAGAAAGAAGCAAAAGCAGACATGGTATATCAGATGTTCAAGGCAATGGAGAAGTGAACTGCTGAATAAATGAGGGCTAAACACTGGATAAAAGCATTGTGATGGATGACAGAGTTAAAGAGATGGAATGCAGAAATATATAAGGAATTAAAATGACCACAGAAAGAGAGAAGCATCAAATAAGTGGAATCAATGGTCACTGAAAAGAAGGTGACTGTGGACAGGGAAAAATGGTTGTATTACATGAAGCAAATACTTACCTTGCAAAACATGCTTCAGTTGAAAATTAACATCAACACTTTATAAATAATGGGAGAAACTAAATTAATACCCAGGACAATGACTGATAATGCAGTCAAGAAGGGCATGGAGCCAAACTTCCAAAGTAAGCAATATATTTTTCTTAACTACTATATGATGTGCAATAAACTGCAGTAAACATAAGTTTCTTATCTAAGTCTAAGAATAAATAAGTAATAATTGCTGTGTGATGCTCCTGCACTGGGCCAGTAATCAAGGAGCCTCAATCCTCACCACTGGCAATAGTGGGGAATGTACATACTGAGAGGATGACAAGTACACACACAATAAAGTGCAATTTCCCTTAAGAGCACACAGAGATCACAGTCAGTCAGGGGCTGGTTTCTCCCTCTTTCTCCAGATCCCCAGTAAGACTCCCCACTGGCACAGCTGTAAGATTGAGATCTCAGCTGTTTGGCCAAATCAGGATCTCCAGTACCTGCTCTGTCCAACCAGTAATTTGTGTCTCTGCTCAAGTTGCTGACACACAAACTCTTTGAGATTTGATTTATATACACACACACACACACACACACACACACACACACACACACACACACACTCACTCCTGGGGAAGGCTGGCAGAGGTTTACTAGCTATGTCCCCTTCTGCCCAGACTATCTGGTAGTTTCCACTGCCACCATCCACTGCTTATCAGATACTTTAAGGCCCTTAACAAAGGGTGTCCAATCCTACTGTGTAATGTTACTATTAATCTAAATCATGCATGGGCAAACTACGGCCCGGGGGCCACATGCGGCCCGTTAAACGTTTTGATTCGGCCCTCCAAACTTGAAAAAATTTAACAAATTAACCTTGTTAATGTTTTAGTTCCCCTGCAATTCTGATGTTTCCTCACTAGATGGCGCACTCTAGATATATTGGCTTTGTTGAGGTGAAGCGTAGGCCTATTACTCCACGTTTGCACTTTACCCTTTGACCCACCACCCCTCTATGAAGATGAGCGGACCCAAGAAAAGGAAAGTGGACAGAGAATGTCGAGTGTTCAATAAGGAGTGGACAACTAAATATTTTTTCACTGAACACCGATCATCTGCTGTTTGCCTGATATGCCAAGAAACTGTGGCGGTTTTTAAAGAGTATAATATTAGCCGTCACTTTGCCACAAAGCACGCTAATTATGCTAGCAAGCTCTCAACAAAAGAACGGGAAGCTGCTGCTGAGAAGGTGGCAGCTAATTTGAAGGCTCAGCAAAGTTTTTTTCACCATCAAACTGCCATTCAAGAGTCAAGTACCAAGGCCAGTTTTATGCTTTCATTCAAAATAGCAAAGGACAGCAAACCACTATCTGAGGGCGAGTTTTTAAAAGAATGTATGGTAGAGACAGCAGGTATTTTGTGCCCGGAGACCAAAGACAAATTTGAGAAAATCAGTTTATCACGGCGGACAGTGACTGCCGTGTGGAACTAATAGATGAAGATATCACCAGCAGTTTAAACAAACAGGCGAAGTCATTCACTTTTTATTCTTTAGCACTGGATGAAAGCAACGATGTCAAAGACACTGCTCAGCTCCTCATTTTTATCCGAGGAATCAACGAAACTTTTGAAATAACGGAGGAGTTTTTGACAATGGAGTCTCTGAAAGGACAAACACGGGGAGAGGACTTGTTTGAATGGGTGTCTGCTGCCATCGAAAACATGAAGCTTCCCTGGAGTAAGCTTGTTAACGTCGCCACAGATGGATCTCCGAATTTAACGGGAAAAAACGTTGGCCTGCTGAGGAGAATGCAGAATAAAGTGAAAGATGAAAACCCTGACCAGGATGTCATTTTCCTCCACTGCATCATCCACCAGGAATCTCTATGTAAATCGGTGTTACAGCTGAATCATGTTGTGAATCCTGTGGTGAAACTCGTCAGCTTCATACGCGCATGGGGACTTCAGCACCGTCAGTTCATTGCGTTCCTGGAGGAAACTGATGCGGATCACCAGGACCTGCTTTATCACTCCCGTGTCCGCTGGTTGAGTTTGGGCAAAGTGTTTCAACGAGTGTGGGAGCTCAAAGAGGAGATTGGCGTGTTTTTGGATCGGCAGGGGAAGACTGATGAATTTCCTGAGCTGAGCAACAAGAGCTGGATGTGTGACTTTGCGTTTGCTAAGGACGTATTTTCACACTTGAATGAGCTCAACGTGAAACTGCAGGGGAAGGAGCAGTTTGTGCATGACATGTACACAAACGTGAAAGCCTTCAAATCCAAGCTGGCTTTATTCTCCAGGCAGATTTTGAACAAGTCATTCACTCATTTTCCTAGACTAGCCACGCTGAAAGAGGCCGGAGCAAAAGTAAAGAAATACAGTGAGTCACTGGATGCACTGCACGGAGAATTCTGCCGTCGGTTTTTGGATTTTGACAAAATTGACAAGTCACTTCAATTGGTGGCCTTTCCTCTGTCACAAGACCCCGAAACAGCTCCAGAGGAGCTTCAGCTCGAACTGATCGACCTTCAGTCCGACCCTGCCTTAAAAGAGAAGTTCAGCTCTCTGAAACTAAATGACTTCTATGCTTCACTCAATAATGCCGCGTTTCCAAATCTAAGGCGAAAAAGCGAGATGATGTTGGCTTTGTTCGGCTCTACCTTCGTGTGTGAACAGACCTTCAGCGTCATGAACATCAACAAAGCCAGCCACAGATCCAAGTTAACAGACCTACACCTCAGATCCATCCTGAGAATCGCTACAACAAAACTAACTCCAGACTTTGATGCGCTGGCTAAAAAAGGAGACCAACAACACTGCTCCCATTAAAATGTGTGTGTCTCCGTGATACGCACGTTGTTAAAATAAACAGTGCGCGCAGATCAAATATAACGCTTCACAGACTGACTTGCTGCAACTGTTTCGTCCTTGCACTGGTCGTTGTTGACTTTTGGCACAGGGGAAACAAATTAAATAAAAGGAACAGGACAAGTACATCTGCATCTCCTACCATTTTTGAAAAAAAAGACAGTCAGGAGGAGAGTGATGGTGATATCCTGAAGGATAACAGAACTTTCAGTGCTTTAAAATAAAATGGTCATTTATTTGATTTTCAGTGTTTAAAGACTCATTTCGATGTCAGAGATTTTATTGTAATGCTTTTCTTCATTTTCATTGGAAATTAAAGCACATGTTTTCTCCATATCCCAAGATGTGTATTTTTCCCCCAATGAGGTGATGTTTTCAAAGCATGCCATCTATCTGCTCCTGTTCCGGCCCCTTTGTCAAATGTTAGAACTCAATGTGGCCCACGAATCAAAAAGTTTGCCCACCCCTGATCTAAATGGTAGTCTGACCAAGAGTAAGGCTATTTAGGAGTGGCCTGTACAGTGTCACCAAACAGATATACAAGTACACTAAGAGCTTAAATATCTCTAAACAGACCAGCCACAATTAAAAGGTTTAAATATATTTAATAATAAATAATAAAAGAACAAGACAATACTCAGAAAGTAATCAGTTACATCAGAGTTCAAATCACAGGAAATATTTAAAACAACATTGCAGGACAGTCTCAAATAAATAAAGAAAACATCTAATCTACACATCTGATGTTGTAAATCTTCATTCATTCCTTACTGACAGGACTTCGGTTCCATCCTTGGAACCAACACGGCTGGTACCAAGCTCGCGCCAGCCAAAAACTCTCAGCTAAGACCTATCCACAATGCCCCTCTCATAGACTGTTCAGATCTCGTTTGCCGCGTACCTCATCAGACATGCCAAGCCTTCTCTCAAGCTAAGTGTAGCTTTTTGTGGTTATTTCTAGTTTTAGCAATTTATTAGCCAGTTTTTTCATCTAAGGTTATTTCTTGTTACTAATTTCTTTATATCCTGACTAAACCCTACCCACTACCTTGGTAGTTCTTTCGTACCATTGTTTGTACTACTCCCTCTTCCCTACCTTGGTAGGCCCTTCTATTGCCTTTTTGGTATTTCTTAGTACCATTGCTGATTCTCCTTTCTTAGCTATCTGTAAAAAAAAAAAAAAACAGAGAGAGAGAGAGATTTTCGCTATCCCTTTATCTTCTTGTTTGGTAGATATAGTTTTATTGTTGGGTTAGTACTAATGTGTTATAATGTTGGATAAGGCTAAGCTTGGGTTCAAGCAGTGTGATAAGTGCGGGCGTAAGATGCCCAATTCTGATGGTCATGCCCAGTGTGTTTATTGTTTGGGCGTTGACCACATTAATGTTTCTTGTGACATTTGTTCTAACTTCAGCAACAGTACGTTGGCTGAACATAAGAACAAGCTTATTCTGAAGGGTATGCTGAAAACACCCTTCGCGGAGGCTCTTTCTGGGATGGAGGTCTCACCACCTCCTAAGCATAAGGATGTGAAAAAACATAAAGGGAAACAGAGTCTCTCGGTTCCGACATCCTCGTCCTCCTCGGAACCGAGATGACACCAGACTTCTCCCGCGCCATCGGCGCAGACGGCTTCAGCACCAGGGTCCCCGCTTCTCCCTCGGTGACGTCCTTGATTATGACACAGGCTCCGACCACTGTACCAGCATCGGCACCATCCCCGGCCACGGTGCTGATGTCTTACATGGCTCCACCAATAATGACACCTACGGTTCCAAAGGTTGAGCACCTTGCCAGAACCAGGTATTCTCCTTCTTATGACTCCTTTTGGGACAACAATTTAATCCATTTATTGAGAGACCAGAATCTCCATTGGTAGCTTCCTTCACATCCACTAGGAGTCTTTTGGAACAAGATAAAGTGAGGGTTGTGGACCAGCTTTTGGCAGCTAGAGGATTACTGACCCCGACTAGGTCTTCCTTCCCTCCTGGAACGGAAGCTCTCGCAGAGTATTCACCTGTCTATCCTCCTCCAACCTCCTCCCAGGTCTCAGAGACTTCGGTACAGATGTCCATCCTAGTGCATTCTGTCTCGGCTCCGACAGTGGAGGCTTCCCTGTTGGCACAGATTTTACTCTTGGTGCCACAGCTCCTTTGGAACTGGTGCACCCGTGGAGCAGTGATTGGGCTGTCGGCACCATGACACCTAGTTTGGAGCCGTTTTTTCTGTGGTGCCATCTATGGCCACAGCTCTCCCGGCAGCTACCATTCCTCTCGAAGCTCCTCTTCTGGAGGTGGGCTCCTTGGGGCAGGGTGTGACCCTGGTTCTGAGATCATCCTTCTTGGTTCAAGGCTCCCATCCCTCTTCGGGCTGGCCTGCTTTCCAGGTGATGGAGAGGGTTCTGTCTTCAACAGGCTTGCAGTTGGCACCATTGGCATCGGAACCAGAACCACCCTCTAGCATGCAGTTGTCCCAACCTTCTACTCTGTGATCTCGAGCACGGAAACTGCAAGACCTTCCCTTGAAGGGAACCCTTTCTCCTGAGTCCTCCTCAGAAGACTCCCACTGGGGAGCCACCCTGGAAGAAACTTTGCAAGAGGAAACATCTTGATTCCCCTGAGGAATCCATCACTGAAGACACTGATTTACAATGAGGATGAAGGGTCCCCACAGTCTCCCCGGAATACGTCTCATTTGGGGACATTCTCAAGATCCTCAAGCAGAGGGGAGACTGGAAGCCCTCCCACCCTTTTTCGGAGGAATCGGTGTTTTTGCAGGCTTTTCTTGCTCAACCATCCACTTCCTGGGTGATCTCACCTGCGGATGAGCTCATTAGGCTTATTGTGCAGTGTGCATGAAATGCCCCAGACAACATATAACCTGTCCCCCAGAGGCCAGATAAAATGTTGTCCACTCCTGAAGATCAACCCAGCTGCTCCAAACAGCTGGTAGTTGATTCCATGGTCGTGGCGGAGGCCATCAAGAGGGAACTGGCAGAAGATAGTTCCACCATTCATCCCCTGAACAGGGAGTCTCACGCTATGGACAGACTGGGAAAGTGGACCTATGCTTCAGTGACCTGTGCCATTCAGTCGCTGAATTTCCTGGCACACTTTACTCGCCTCCAAAGAGACCTAATCTCAGAAATGTTTGCCTCTTTGGTGGGGGTACTGCCTGAGGAGGTGCGTGATACTGTTACCTTCCAGCTAACTACCCTAGAATCCATCCCGAACTCCTTCATGAGACGGCATGCTTGGATGGCTTTGTGTGACTTCGCAGACCCTTTCAAATCTTCCTTTGTCAACGCGCCTGTTGACGAATCTTCCCTTTTTGGTCCCAAAGTAAGAAACACACTATCACATAGTGAGAAAGATGGAAAGACCTTGTCTGCTGTGGGCATACATTTTTCCACCCCCCCCCCCCCCAGAGATCCTACTCCAGGAATCAGAGGGGAGGAAAATTGTGGTCCAAGAAGTCCCAAGGATCTTTTTGATACTCATGATGAGCAATCCCCCTGGGGCAGAGGGGCAACTCATCTGGAAGACTTCCCTTTCGGGGCAGAGGGGGTCCGTGCAACCAGGGCATTAGGGATTCCTTCTCTGGCTGACCCTTCCAGCGGTCCTGAACAGAGGCCTGATTGCTTTCCTCTGGAAGCAGTCGGTGGTCGATTCTCTCTGCACCTACAGGCCTGGCAACTCATAACAATGGATACGTGGGTGCAGAGAATAATATCCAGACGCTATCATATCCTATTCGACCTCATTCCCAGACCCGTAAAATGAATCCCAGATGTTCTACCCGGTCAGAGGGAGGCTTTAACCTTAGAAATCGAAAAGCTGCTAAGAAAAAGAGTCATCCAACCAGTCCCACCAGATCGAAGAGGATCCGGGTTTTACTCGAAGTTCTTTTTAGTGCCAAAAAAGACAGGGGACTGGAGAGCAATCCTGGATCTCAGCTTACTAAATAGATTCATCAAACCTCAAAAATTCCAGATGGTCACAGTGCAGTCAATTCTCCCCTTTCTGGCGAAGGACAACTGGATGTGCTCTATAGACCTCCAGGATGTGTATTACCACATAAAGATGGACAAATGCTCCTGGAGATTTCTTCGCTTCCGGCTGGGAGCCAATCACTACCAGTTCTGGGTACTGGCCTTTGGTCTCTCGACAATGTATGGTAGTCATAGTAGCTCATCTCTGAATACAAGGATTCCAGGTGTTTCCATATCTAGACGATTGGCTCCTTACCGCCACGACCAGGAACCTTCTCATTCTCAGTCTCTCTTACACTCAAGCCCTTGCTCTTCGCCTAGGTATCACAATCAATATGGAAAAATCAAACATGTCTCCAACAAGAACACTGGAATTCATTGGAGTGATCTTCGACACAATGTCCTGTCAAGCTTCTCTTCCTCCTCACAGGCTTTCAAAAATAAGAAACCCGATTCAAGTCCTCCTTCTGCAGACATTTGTACCAGCACACCTTGTACTACAACTATTGGACTCTGTGGCAGCAACCATTACCCTAGTACCACTGGCGAGGTTGCACATGAGAGTATTACAGTGGCTCCTTTCATCACAGTGGTCAATCTTAACCTACCCACTCGACCAAATTATATGCCTTACAAACCTTTGCAAGAAAGAAATGCTATGGTGGATGAAGCCAGAAACAAATCTTTGGTGTCGACTGTTCTGTCTCCCCCAGCCCAGGGCCACGGTGACCACGGATGCTTCCCTGTTAGGGTGGGGGAGGCATTTCCAGGGAAAGACAGTCCAAGGCACCTGGTCCCCCATGGAGGCCAACTTGCACATAAATGTCCTGGAATTGAGGGAAGTTCTCATAGCATTGCAAGCATTCCACACATCCCTTCTTTCTGGGACCATTGCAATTCAATCAGACAACATGTCAGTCATCTGGTACATCAACAAACAAGGCAGAACCAGGTCTTACCCCCTGTGTTGGGAAGCCATGAGAATTTGGCATTGGGCGATGGCTTTCAACCTCTTTCTCATAGCAGCGCACATTCCTGGGAGTTCCAGTCTTATTGCAGACAGTCTGAGCAGGAACATTTTGATGCCTCACAAGTGGTCCCTCAATCCAGTAATAGCGGCTCAAATCTTATGCCGCTGGGGTAGGCCTTGCTGCGACCTGTTTGCTTCACCCCTAAACAACAAATGCAGAAGCTACTTTGCCCTGATCCCCCTCAGGGGAGTCACCAAGGGATACTCTGATGCACGATTGCCCCCCCCCCCGGGTCTACTGTATGCCTTTCCCCCGTTTCTCCTCATCCCGAAATTTCTACAAAAAGCTCAAAGATTGAGAAGCAAAGTGATCCTCATTGCCCCTTATTGGCCTCGTCAAGTCTGGTTCCCATTCCTATGGCCTCACCTGATTCACAGCCCGTGGATCTTGGATCAGTCTCAAGGACTGCTGTCTCATCCTCAGGGACTGATTCACCCCAATATCCACAGCCTCAAGCTCACAGCTTGGTTTCTCCACTTCCGATGATTGCCAGGCTACCTGATATTTCATCCCCTGTTCACGAGATCCTTCTGGCTTCGCACAAACCATCCACCAGAAAAATATATTTCAGAAAGTGGACTAGGTTCTCCAGATGGCCAAAGAACATAACATGGACCCCTTTTCTATGCCTATTCAGAAGATCCTACAATATCTCACTACCCTGTTGCATGCAGGAGCTTCAGCATCTTCAATTACAGTGCATTTAGCAGCTATTGCAAATTTTCACAGTGGAATTGACAATTCATCTGTTATGTCACACCGACTGTGCAAAACCTTCATGAAAGGTGTATTACATATTAAACCTCCTGTCAAGCCTCCTGTAGAGCCATGGGACTTGACTTTGGTGCTTCAGTCGTTAACAAGTCCTCCTTTTGAGCCTTCTAACTCCTGTGATATAAAATTTTTGTCTTGGAAAACTCTATTTCTAGTAGCCCTGACCTCAGTGAGAAGAGTATCCCAGTTGCAAGCCTTGAGTGTCAAAAGACCATACTTGATTTTCCATAGGGAAAGAGTTTCTCTACGTACTGACCCCTCCTTTTTGCCCAAGATCATTTCTGTTTTTTCCATCAACCAATCTACTGACCTGCCGATTTTCTTTTTCCACTATTCAAATAGAGGGGAATAGGTTTACTTTTGAATGACTGAATTGCATTTATGTGAACGGTCGTTTCTGCGAACCATAATGCCGAATTACAGATAACATCAAAGGATCAAATGTCGAAAATGGTTTGCTGGAAAACCATTTCCAACATTTGATCCATGTGTTTGAATGGGAAAAAAGCATTCTCTTATTTGCCATTCAAACACATGTTGATTCTACATTATGGTTCTTTGCAGCCGTACTTTTGACGTTTTGCACGTCACACATACGGCTTTCAACAAAATAAAGGTAAACCAGGGAATATCTTCTGCATACTCTCGATGTTCATAGGCAACTTCGTTTCTGATTGGACAGAACTAAATCTTTCAGAAAAATGGATCAATTGCTTGTGGCCTTTGCAGGATCCAGAATGGGTTAGCCAGTTTCCAAAATGACTTGATTTTCTTGGCTCAGAAACACCATTACATTCATATACCATCAAAACAAAGTGTCTTTGCCTTCCAAAATAAAAGCTCACTCTACTAAATCGATAGTTGCCTCAATGGCCTTTCATTCCAGAGCCTGTATGGATGATATCTGCACAGCAGCCACTTGGGCAAGACCTCATACCTTTATCACTCATTACAAATTGGATTTGGCCTCCAGGGGATGAGCATCTTTTGGTTCTATGGTGCTCAGGAATGTCATTCCTTAGGGCCACCCAGGACTCAAGTAGCTGGGGACTGAGTCCTATCAGTAAGGAATGAATGAAGACTTACAACATCAGATAAAGAAGTTATGTCTTACCATAATGTTCCATCTGTGTTGTAGATCTTCATTCATTCATTACTTTCCACCCTCCTTCCCTCTGCCTGGACTCCTGGTGGACTCTAGGATCTCATTAGTTAGGGTATCTGCTCAGACAGAGCCTCCTGCTATCACTATTATTCTTTCTATGCTATAAGGGCAGGCAAACTCGATCTGAAGAAACTATGAGAGGAGCATTGTGGGTAGGTCTTAGCTGAAAGTTTTTGGGTGGCGCGAGCTTGGTACCGGCCATGTCGGTTCCGAGGATGGAACCAAAGTCATATCAGTAATGAATGAATGAAGATCTACAACAGAGATAGAACGTTATGGTAAGACATAACTTCTTTTTTACTATATTCCTCTCTGAATCTAAAAGAGTCGTTATGCCCCCGAAACTTACTTACAACAAGGCAAGTGCAGAAGGAGATGAGTGGATGTTATTGCCAGGTCAAAAGACAGATACAAAATGCACTCTCTCTCTCTGAGAGAGTTCTAAAATTAATATCAAATATTACTGCTGGGTTAGCTTGGATGACATCACTTTTTGTCACCTGACTTTCAGTTCCCAAGCTAAACCCCCATTGTCAGAAACTGGCAGACTGTAGCATCTCTCTGTGAAAAATACATGTCTCTCAGATGTTTGCAGATCCTGGAAGTCATAAAACAATAAAACACTTCTGCATCTCAAACCTAATAATTACTTCTCTTTCAAGACAATACAAAAAACTTCCAGCTCTAGACATTGTGCCTGCTATTGCACTTTGAGAGATAACATCTTCTGTTTATGACCCAGTAATTATAAAAACAATTTAATTTCAACTATTTTCTCAAAATTTTTTCACGTTAACCTCCTGTGTTCCAGTTTCCATTAAACATATACATCTAAACAGTCACAATAGTGCAGGTACAGTCCTGTTCTATTCCAATAGGGCATGCTGTGGTTACATTTTAGCTCAATACTTTACACATACTTCTGTATAAATCATATCAATATTCACAAATGACATAGAATTATTTACAAAATTCCTGATAGCTGGGCTGGCAGTTTGACATGGTGATGTTACAATGGAAAGGAAAAGGAATGATGTTATGTTGTCCCTGTCTCGCCTTCGTTCTTGGTGGTTGGGTTCAGAGCCAATCCTCGGCTCTAACTTGGCTGTTTTACTATAGCTCGAGAGCTTATACTGGCTTGAGGCTAACCCATATCCCAACATGCCTAGCAGTAGCTGCCCAGAGCTTGTTTGCCACTTGCAGAGTCGAAATTGCAACTACTGGCTCAGACTAAGTACTTAGTTTTTTGTATTTTGCTGTCTTCGTTTTTTAGGGTTATTAGCAGTTTAATTACCTTTGCGGTGTCTGTTTTAATCCTTGTTTAAACAAAACAACCTACCAAACTTCCTCAGCTGTTGTAATTGTTTTTTTCTTGGCCGTCGTTTTCTTAGGCCTTGCTTTCCCTTTGAGCCTGTTTAAATTTGAGGGTTCTTCTCTTCCCACTTTCTGTGGGAGTAGCCATTTAAGTTAGAGGCTCTCCTATTGGCGGAGTCGCCGTTTTACTAAGAGGCTCTCCCCCTTTTCCTTCCTTTCCAAAAAAAAAAAAAGTATCCATGTTTGTGGTAGTGTTTGTAGTTCTGTTTTTGCTAGCCGATATAGCCTTGTTTTTTGCTGTTTGTGTCTTCTGGTATCCAGCATGTCCAAAGAGTCAAAACCATCTGGCTTTAAGAAGTGCGACTCATGCTGCCAAAAAATATCCCTTACAGACAGGCACATCAGTTGTGTTTACTGTTTAGGGGCTGTTCACCTGCAGGACTCATGCTCTATCTGTCACGCTTTCAGTTCCAGAGTCCTGCAGGAGAGAAAAAATAAACTGATTTTGCATGGCTTTCTGAAGAACCCTCAGGATCCTTTGTCTCTGGTTCTCAGCCAGCTAAACAGTCTGACATATCTCCTAAACCATCCTCAATGGTTCCGTTTTCGGAACAACCAAAATCTGCTGTGAAATTGTCGGTTCTGTCAGTTCCCAGTGTTAGCTCCAACAAAGCTGTCTCTGGCGGCTCCATCAGTGTCTTTGGAGCCAGTCCGGGCCCATAAAAGAACCAGCTCTCCACCCTTGGAGCCGGTGCGCTCTGCTCCACAGTCTCCTTTGTTGCACTCTGTGGCAGGCAGTCACCGGTCCTCCTCTCACTCCTGTTGGTCCTCCAGGCTTTCGGATCATGATATGGAGAGAGGGGTTAATAGGCTTCTCAAGTCACAGGCACTTGGCAAATTACTATCGAGCCCAGCCCATAAGGAATTGGCACCTTCAGCCCATCCAGCTTCTCTATCGGTTCCTCCTCCAACTCTTTTGAGTTCGGAGCTGGAGTGCATGGATGTTGTGGTGGTGGAACTGTCTTTTCCGGTTACTTCTCCTTTATTAGTTCCAACCAATAATAGCCTCGCATCAGGCTTTGTGCCCACCGAATGGCACACAGCAACAGTTATCCCACTCCACAAAGGGGTAGCCACCACTGATCCCGGGAAGCCACCACTGATCCCGGGAACTATCGACCTATTAGCCTGCCGAGCCTGATCTGCAAGGCCCTGGAACGTATCATCATAGAACTCATAAACAAAGACATTGGTAACCTCCAAACTCTGGATCCCACCCAGTTCGGGTTTGTGAAAGGCAGATCATGCCTCCTGAACCTGATTGACTTCTTTGAGGCAGTCACCAAAGCCGTAGATGAGGGTAAAGTGGTTCACACAGCCTACCTTGACCTCGCCAAGGCTTTTGACACCATCCCCCATTCTGGAATTATAGCTAAACTCACTAAACTAGGTATAAATCTCTACGTCACAAGATGGGTTGCCAACTGGCTCACTGACAGAACCCACACTGTAAAAGTTGCAGACTCCAAATCTGACTTCAAAGAAGTGACAAGTGGGGTACCACAGAGTTCCGTCCTGGGACCTCTCCTGTTTGGTATCTACTTCTCTGAAGTACAGGCTAACACAGAAGGCCTCTGGCTAACGAAGTTGGGAAATAGGAAATACACCCTGGGGATCACTTTTGTGTCTCTCCTCGACAGTGGCACAGGAAAATAACTTTCTTGGGTGGTGTATGCCAGGGAGCCTTGTTGGCTAGGCTTACTTAGGCCCTTGGGCCGATAGCCTAGTACCTACCTATGAACCTATGAACTCCCACTCCGATCTCCTCGATGTCTCAGTCCATCGAGGGATCTGGGCGCCGAAGCTCTCTCGTCGGCTCCGAGGGGGGAACTGGCATTGGACCCTTGTCCAACCCTACTCTCCCTCTCGGAGCTTCGGCGCAGGTGAGCTCATCTCCCACATCAGACTTTGAGCCGTCGCTCTCGGTTCACAGGAGATCTCCGGAGCCAGAGGCTCCTTCGGCTCGGGACCATGGCACCTTTGAGGGGATGAGGAGCATGCTGTCTCCTGAGACCGCTCCACCCTCAGCTCCATCGGCTCCTTCTCCCTCAGTGCCTGTGCCTGCCTTTGACCCTCTTCCTCCCTCCAAGCGTAGGGAACCTATGCCCCAGGATGCCCCATTGGGCAACCCCACTTCTTCTGAAATCTCCCCCATACATTTGGAGGAGGTCCCTTGGAAGAAAAAATGTAAGAGGAAGCATCTGGACTCCCCTGAGTCCATCACTTGAGACATAGACTTGGATGAATCGGAAGGGTCCCCACGGTCCCCCTCTGAGGATGTCTCCTTTTCGGGCATCTTGGAAATCCTTAGACAGAGGGGTGGTTTGAAGTCCCTAGCCCCTTTTGAGAATGAGTCTGTCTACCTGGATGCATTTGGTTCCCGACCCTCCACCTCTTGGGTGTCTCCACCTTTTGACTCACTTTTGTCTGTAGTGAGTCGGAAGGTGTGGGGTGCTCCAGAGACCATGGAACCGGTTCTGTGGAGACCAAATAAATTTATAACTGCCCTTGAAGACAAGTCCTTCCTATCCAAAGAGGTTCCTGTTGAAGCTATGGTGGTGGCAGCAGTCACTAAGAAGGAACTTGCGGAAACTTCTTCATCTGTCCGTCCGCCGAACAAGGAGTCCCATACGATGGACAGGTATGTGAAGCATATGTTCTCTTCAGCCACCTTTACTCTCAGGTCACTGAATTATTTGTCACACTTCACATGACTTCAGAGGGATCTCCTGAAGGAGTTAGGAGATACCCTGCAGGATCCTACAGCTGAGGGAATTGCGAACAGGGCGGCTTCCCAGCTTGCAACCTTGACTTCAGTGGTTAACTCCTCCATGAGGCTCATTTCTTAAACGGCAAATGGAGCGAGTGGGGCAGCAGGTACCGGAGTTGCTTTGTGGAGACACGTCTGGATGTGCCTTTGTCAATTTGCGGAACCATTCATGTCCTCCTTTACCAGTACCCCTTTTGATGGCTCATCCTTGTTTGGGCCTCAAGTAAAAGAGACTCTCACCATGTGTGAAAAGTATGGCAAGACTCTCTCTGCCATAGGAGTCCATTTTTCTGTTCCATCTAGACTCTACCCTAAAGGTCAGAACAGTGGGAAAATGTGGTTTCAAAAATCCCTGGGAGCTTTGCCTGACACATGTGGAGAATTTTCCCCTGGGGCAAAGGGGGAAACAATAACGGAAGACACTGGCCTCATGGCAGGGGAGTCCACAACAGCAGGGTGACAGAGATATGTTCTCTGCTAGGCCCTTCCAGCACTGCTGAAGGGAGGCCCGACTGTCCGCCTCTGGAGGCAGTCCGGGGCAGAGTATCATTGTACCCAACAGCCTGGCAAACTATTACTATATTTTCCCAGTTACCCCCTCAAGAACAAAACGTTCAATTCCAGACATTCCACCCAGTCTTTGTGATCAAGCAATCCTAGAAGTACAAAGATTGCTAGAAAAAAGTGCCATGTAAGAAGTCCCCGCAGACCAAATTGAATCCGAAACTTACTCAAGGTTCTTTTTAGTTCCAAAAAAGACAGGGGACTGGAGACCCATCTTGGATCTCAGCAAGCTAAACAAATCAGTAAAAAAAGCGAAGTTCTGGATGGTAACACTGCAGTCCATTCTTCCCTTTTAGGGCCAGGACAATTGGATGTGCTCCATCGATCTCCAGGATGCGTACTACCACATAAAAATGGACAGGTGATCCAAGAGATTCCTATTCTTCCAGCTGGGAGCCAGTCATGATCATTTCAGAGCTCTGTCCTTTGGTCTCACCACAGCCCCCAGGGCATTCACCAAGTGTATGGCAGTGGTCACGGCTCACCTGAGATGTCTAGGATTCCAGGTGTTTCCATGTCTAGAAGACTGGCTCCTCACTGCTGCCACCGAGCATCAACTGATCAAAGCACGGGACTACACAATTCAAACCTGTTCCCAGCTAGGCATCACCATAAACTACGAAAAGTCTGCCTTGTTGTCTTGTCAGTCTATTACCTTCATAGGGGCAGACCTAGATAAAACAGCCATGATAGCAAAGCTGCCTCAAGACAGGGTGTCAACCATTTGTCGGCAAGTTTCAATCCTCATGAAAAAGAAGAGAGTTCAGGCAAGAGAGGTATTGAAGGTCTTGGGCTCAATGGCTGCAGCAATTACTCTAGTCCCTATGGCTTGCTTCCACATGAGAATTCTGCAGTGGCTTCTTTTTGCTCAGTGGTCGTTCCAGGATTTACCAATGTCACATATGATCTCGATCACGGAATCCTGCAAAAAGGACCTAGTATGGTGGCTTGTCTCCCCCCAGGTGACTCTGGGCAGACCCTTTCTAGACCCCCATCCAGTAGCCACAGTGACTACGGACGCCTCCCCAATAGGGTGGGGGGGCATTATCTGGGACAGGCTGTCCAAGGAATGTGGCAGCCTCACGAGTACACATCAGTGTTCTAGAGATGAGAGAGGTGCTTCTGGCATTGCAAGCACTTCAAGACTCTCTGCCTACCAGAACTATTGCAATTCAGACAGACAATATGCCAGTGGTATGGTACATCAACAAACAAGGCGGGACCAAATCTTACCCCTTGTGTCAGGAGGCCCTTCGAGTATGGCAATGGGCGATGTCTTCCCAGTGTTTTCTGATTGTGGTGCACATTTCCGGAAAATCCAACGTGATAGTGAACAGGCTCAGCAGGGCTATCCTCATGCCTCACGAGTGGCCCCTGAAGCAAGAAGTTGCGGACTTGATTTTTTGCAAATGGGGCCAGCCATGCTGCGATCTATTTGCCACTCCCCTTAACAACAAATGCAGCAGCTACTTCGCCTTAGTCCCCACACCGGGACAGTCATCCAGGGATGCACTTGTTCATGATTGACCTCCAGGACTACTTTATGCCTTTCCACCTTTTCCTCTGATCCCCAAGGTACGTCAGAAAGCAAAGTCGCTGGGTTGCAGGCTCATCCTCGTTGCTCCTTACTGGCCTCGTCAGATATGGTTCCCGTTTCTCTGCCATCATCTACAAGTGGAGCCTTGGATACTGGACCCAGTTCCGGACCTCCTGATGCATCAGTCGGGCGTGCTCCACCCCTCCCTCCAAACTCTCAAACTGACAGCTTGGTTTCTCCACTTCCAGTCTTAGCCAGGCTCCCCAACATTTCCCTGGCAGTACAGCACATCCTGGTGTCTTCTCACAAGCCCACTACCAGAAAGATCTGTACTAGCAAATGGAAGAGGTTCTCTTAATGGGCAAAGAATAATGATATTCATCCTTTCACTGCTCCTTTTCCCAGGATTCTTGATTTCCTGGCCGAAACGTTTGAACGAGGGGCAGCTGCAGCTACCATTATGGGTCCAACTGGCTGCCATCTCCAGTTTTCATGTGGGAGAGTTGGGCTCAAACATCATGTCCCATAAGCTGTGCAAAGCATTCTTATGAGGTACAACCCTTTTACGGCCCCCGGTAAGAGAACCCCCCCCGGACCTAAACTTTGTCTTAGCCTCTCTAGTTCTTCCACTCTTTGAACCAGCAGCATCTTGTCCCCTTAAATTTCTGTCTTGGAAAACCCTCTTCTTGATTGCCATCACCTCAGCTAGATGGGTTTCTGAATTACACGCTTTATTTATTCGCCCACCGTACCTCATCTTCCACAAAGATAGAGTTTCTCTCAGAACCAATCCCTCCTTCTTGCCAAAGGTGTGTTCAGAGTATAATTTAAATCAGTCCATCGAGCTTCCTGTATTCTTCCCCAATTATGGCAACAAGGCAGAGTATAGACTCCACCAATATGATGTTCATCGACAATTACGCTTTTATTTACAGAGGACCGAGGACTTTATAGGTTCACAGGCTGGTACTAGGCTATCGGCCCTAGGGCCTATACAAGCCTAGCCATAACAATTCCTTAGCTATTTCTTCCCACAGTATTTACTTCCCTTTAGAAACTCAGATCAGTTGTTTGTATCCTTTGCTGACAATAAACAAGGTTCTCCAGTTTCAAAAGTGACCTTATCAAAGTGGGTGTCAGACACAATCATCTATACTTATGATTTGCGTAACAAGAAGCTTCCAGGGAAATCCAGAGGACACTCAACCAGGGCCTTGGCTACCTCTGTTGCTTTCCAAGCCAAATTGCCTTTAGATTCACTCTGTGCAGCAGCAACATGGGCAAATCCTCATACCTTTATCACTCATTACAAAGTGGATGTGGTCTCCCAGAACAGGGCATCCTTTGGTTCCATGGTCCTGAACAGTTTGTTCCAGTGAGCCACCCAAGAACCAGGTGCTGGGGACGCGGTCCCAACCAGCAAGAATGAAGGCGAGATAGGGACAACATAACATAAAGAAATTATGTACCTACCATAATGTTCCATATTTGTTGTCCTTCATTTCGTCTTCCTTCTTGCACCCCCCCTTCCCACTTCCTGGAGGATCGAGAGGAATTCCTTCATTGGTTACACTGCCTGAGATTCCCGTTGACATACCAGGTTAGTTGACCATGCTTTGTTTTTCCTTTTTCCTCCTTAACCTGTGCACGTGCATTGTTCCTTTTATATACATGTTTTCCTTTTGTGTAAGAGCTTAGTAAAATTTGCATTTTACTTTTATGGTCTAGTGTGGGCTATCACAAACGAGATCTGGGTAGCTACCACTAGGCATGTTGGGATAGGGGTTAGCCTCGAGCCAGTATAAGCACTCGAGCTATAGTAAAACGGCTGAGTCAGAGCCGAGGATTGGCTCCGAACCCAACCAGCAAGAAGGAAGGGGAGAGGAAGGACAGCAAACATGGAACGTTATGGTAGGTGCATTCTTTTTTTTGGGAAAGACAGAAAAAAGTAAGGTAAATACCCCATGGACAAATGTGAAATAAAGGAATGGTGGTGGATAAGTAGTACAGTAATGATGTATAGGATTACAATAAAAATATCATGACATCAGTACTGGGTTGTATGCAATGTATTAGCATGAGGAATAGTTGAAAGGCAACAAAATAAAGTCTTAAAAGGCCCATGTACCGAGCATATCCATGCACATACAAGAACCAAAATGCAGGGATCCAGAGGCTGGGGATGAGAAAGAAGAATCGGATCATAGGCAGCTGCCAGAGAACACAATGTTCAACTAGGAGGGTATGCCTGGAAAAAAGGTCATGCTGAATGGCAGCAACTGCAAGGACTGAGAAAGATGGAAAAAACAACAAGAAAAATATAGATATTTACTTGGATTATTGGGGGTTCATCAAATCCTGTCAGAAGAAGGAGAGTATGGGGGAAAAGTTACAGGATGAAGGGAGACATTGTCCTATTACAAAAGACAAAATTGAAAATCGGAGGTGGTGGGAAGATACTGTATAATGACTACGCAAAGGGAAAAATGGATAATAAGGCAAGGGCAGAAAAGGGGTGGTGATTGTATTTCATAGAGGGCTTTAGGCAGCCTTGGAGAAAGTGATGCAGATGTATCATCTGTCAGGGAAGAGTGGAAGGTGTACTCTAGACAGTAGGAAACATATACGCACCAAACATGAATGAAGAAGGATTCTACAATACATTTTTTTGTTAGCTGGGCAAAGAAAAGAAGCAATGGGATAGAGATGGTGGTGGTGGAGGCTACCATGTCACCACAGAACCAGAAAAAGACAGGTTGTAAGGAAGAGGGGAATATAACAAAAAGATGGGACAAGAACTAGCCCAAGGAATGAAAGAAAGAGGGTCACTGGCTCTATAGGTTCATAGGTGTGCACTAGGCTAATGACCCTGGAGCCTTTACAAGCCTAGCTGCAAAATATTGCTCAGACATCATGCCACCTGATGTTAGTTCACAGTGCCACTATCCAATAGGGCAACTGGAATGATCCCTGGAGTGATCTTTCTGTTACCCATCCACTCGTCAATATTTCTCTTGAAGAGGGCCAGTGAAGTGCTGTGCTTGACATGAATGGGAAGCTTATTCTAGAGTATGGGCAGTCTTTGGGAGATGACCTGTCTCTTCAGCATGTTCTATTAATTGTGGTTATGAGGTTGTGATCGCTGGAGCGTGTGGCACGGGGGGATTGGGATTTCTTTAGGTGTAAAACAAATCACCATCAGAAAAAAATAAGTAGCTTTTATTACAACAAGCAGAGCTTTCGGTCAAACAACCTTCTTCAATGCTAATGAAGGTTGTTTGACCGAAAGCTCTGCTTGTTGTAATAAAAGCTACTTATTTTTTCTAACGGTGATTTGTTTTATATCAGAAAATTGCTTTTCTTCACTTTATCTTGTATCAGCTTGTAGTAAGTTTAATTTCTTTAGGTGTAGCATTTCAAGTAGGGCTGGGTCGGACATGGCTTTGTAAGTCAAGCAGTGATCACCTCTAAGTAGACCATAAGAGACTGAGAACAGCTAAAGTTTCTAGAGTCTGTCCATGTAGGACATGTGTTTAAGGCCTAGGATTCTTTTTGTGAGTTACTTTTGTGGCCTTTCCAGCTGCTGTAGGTATCTGATCAGGTACATACCAAATGGGGCATTATATTCGATGACTGGTCTAATGAGGATGATATAATGGAGGTAAAGCTATCTAACCAAGATGGACTATGCCATCAGAAGAATCGTTTTGGTAGTGCAAGTAATATAGATGAGATGTTTATCATCAGATCACTGCTGCAGTAGCCTTAGCTGTATGGGTTACGTCCTGTGCAGGATAAACAGCTGGCCATTTTCCAGAGCTTAAGGGCACCTTCCATGCACCTAGACCACAGATAGCCAAGCAGTGCTGTAGAAAATCAGTGGACTGGTCTCCAGTTCATTCAGAGCTTTCCTGCTACAGAAGAGTGATCCTCTTGCAGCCTTTCAGTGATTGATGGTTGGCTAGCATTTCTCCACCGCTAGGCACATAAGTTCCCTTCCAGTGGGAAAAAAAAACTTCAGCATTTTAATTTTATGACAGAACCTTAACATTTTGAGAAATTTTATTTTAATCTATGCGTTTGATGTTTATTGAACTGTCACAAGACTTTCCATTCAGCTTAGACTCTGAAGAGCTACTTTTTACTTTTGTATTAAAGTGTGAATACATTCTTATTTAATTTTGCTTTTTTGTGGAGAAAACTTTTATTAAATGATTTTTAGAGACTGGGGTAAGTATATGTTGTGGTTTTCTTTGTTTTAGGTTGAAAACACTACTTTATTAATACTTGCCTCTTTTACTGACTGTTCCGGTCAGTGTTACCCAGGCTTCAGTTTTCATTTTCGGCTCTGCCATGGAATAGCTTACCTGTTCATTGGTTCTCCCTCTCTCTGGCCACAAAAAGATAAAAATTTCTAGACAATCTTTGCTCCTTCATTGGGGTATGAATTTGCCTCAGCCACAGATGGGTGACTCTGCTGTGGCCATTTCTGGTTCATTAGACCACTCATCTTCTTCCTTGGTTTCCACTGGTGCAGTCTTTCAGCTGCCATGGACCAGGGATTAGACACATCCTCTTTGATGGTTGGAGTTTCCTTGCCAGACATGGGACAACCACTCTTGCTGGTCTCGGAGAAAGGAGCAGTGAATGTTTCTCTGCCTAGCCAAACTGGGATGCCTGTTCTCCAGGTTGATGTCTCTGGCACTAGTTGGTCTGTTTCTGTGGAAATTCCTGTTAAAAAAATGCAGAAAGTTAAATATTTATTTTCTCCTGTCTGTGTTACTTTAGACATAGAAAGTTTATTGGGCTTTGCTCAAGGTTTAGTTCAGATTCTAAATCTTGTCATTCTAGATTTACTGGTAAGAGAAAAATAAATTCTTCAGTTTCTGAAAATTCCTAGTGTGCTGAAAAGGGAATTGATTATGAAGGTATAACTTCTGATGTGAAGTTGTTCTATCTCGCCGTTCATTCTTACAGATGGGCTCGGAGCCAGTCCTCGGCTCCGAGTCAGTCTACTACAAAGCTCGAGGTCTTCAGACAGCTCGAGGCCAAGTCCCTAGCCCATGATGCACTTAGAGTTACCTCAGATCTAGTGTGCCGCTGCAATAGATCAGAGGTTCCTGTCATAGCTTGGGCCAGTAAAAAACTTTTTACTTGAAAATTTATTATAATACTTAAAAAAAAATAATATTTATCTTTAGATACTTAGCTTAGCTCTTATAGCTTATTGTGTGGTTTCCCTTTCCTTAGTTTGCCTTTTTCTTAACTAGTTGTTAGCTCTTTTGGCCTCGTTTTATTTTAGGCCTTGTTAAATCTTTAATAGTAGTTTATATTGTAGTTGTGTGCCTTTGAATAGTAACTTTTTCTGTCACAGCTTTGAATATATTTAGTCTTAGAGTTTAGATAAATAGTATAGAGTGTGTGTGTGCTGATTAGTATTTTAGCCCATAGTTTTAAAAGGGCTTGTTTGATATTTCTTGTTGGGTGTATCTAGTTCTTTACAGCACCCTCTTGAGATTGTGTGTTACGGTATGGCTGAACATGATAAAGATAAACACCTTAAATCAGGGTTTAAGAAATGTCCTAAATGTGGACAGAAAATGGCTGTCACTGACAGTCATGTGGATTGTGTATACTGTTTGGGAGCATTGCACCTGCAGGAAAGATGCTCCATTTGTCATTCTTTCTCTTCTAGGGTTCTCCAGGAGAGAAAGAGAAAGTTAATTGACAGAGGTTTAGTTAAACCATCTTTTCAAGAAGCTTTGAGCGACCAGGACAGGTCTAGCTAATCCTTAAAGTCTTCTAAAGCTTCTACTTCTTCTGAGGTAAAAAAATCTAAAAAACCTTTGACGTCGGTTCCACAGACCTCGGAGCCGACCGTCTTGTCCTTTCGGAGCCAGTCCCCAGTTATGGAACCGGTATCCGAAGTGCCTAAGTCTCCACTCCTGCAACCTGTACCTCGTTCTGTCCACTCACCTCGGTCTTCGATAAGCCTTTCCGATTTGGATGTGGATCGTGTGGTGCAGAAGC
Source organism: Protopterus annectens (assembly GCF_019279795.1). NCBI lineage: Eukaryota > Metazoa > Chordata > Ceratodontiformes > Protopteridae > Protopterus > Protopterus annectens. The sequence continues at coordinate 287,665,955 of NC_056750.1, read as the reverse complement.
TTTTACTGGCACCGGTCTTTGCTAAATTTTTGTTGGCTCTGACCCAAACGGCTTCGGAACTGAAGACCCTGTTACCATCTACTACTCTTCCTCCTCCTCTGAGCCATACCAGTCCTTCAGAGCCAGAGGAGCTGGACTTGATCGTTGAGCCTTTGGAGCCAATGCCTACTCCACTGTCCTCTGCTCAGTTTACTCTGACGTCCTCAGCGCCGATCGAGGAATCTAGGAGCCGACACTCTCTGGTCAGGTCCGGGGAGGATAGTCGGACCGACTTGTCGGCTCCAACTCAGCCTCTTGGGGCTTCGGCTCGGATGAGCTTGGCTCCTACCTCTGGCTTGGAGGCCACTGTCCCGGTGCAGGGGGTATTGACGGTTTCTTCGGATCCGTCGGCCCTTCTCATAGGAGCAGGGGTGCCTTCGAAGCCATGAGGAGAGTTATGTCTCCTAAGACATCTTTGACTTCAGGTCCGGCTACCTCCTCCCGAAAAGTGCCTGTGTCTGCTTCTGCTTCACAGATCCTTGCCAAGCGTAGAGACCCAGAGCCTTAGGAAGCCCCATTGGGTGGTCCCTGCTTTTCCGAGACCTCACCAAAAGCCCTCACTGATGAGGCTGCCAGGAAGAGAAACTGTAAGAGGAAGCATTTAGACTTCCCACAGGAGTCTCTCACATCCGATACCAACTTGGATGAATCAGAAGGGCCCCCCTCTGAGGATATCTCATTTGCTGAGATATTAGAAATCCTTAGGCAGAGGGGTGACTGGCAGTCCACCAGCCCTACTGAAGATGAGTCAGTTCTCCTGAAGGCTTTCGGGTCTCAGCCCTCCACCTCTTGGGTGTCTCCGCCCTTCGATGAGCTTATGCAGCTAGTCTCACGAAGGACATGGGAGTCTCCAGATAGCATAGAGCTTGTCCCCAGGAGGCGTAATAAATTTATTTCTGCCCCCTCAGGACAAATCCTTTCTTACTAAGGGAGTGCCAGTTGATGCCATGGTGGTGGCGGCAGCCACCAAAAAAGGAAATTTCGGAAACTTCCTCCTTTATCCATCCTCCTAACAGAGATTCTAGGATCATGGATAGATATGGAAAGCGCACGTACAGTTCAGCGACTTTTGCACTGCGTTCGCTCAACTATCTAACCCATTCTACAGTAGCTGCAGGAGCTTTAGATAAAGTTGCCTTCCAGCTTGCTACTCTCAATTCCATAGTAAAATCGTCCATGCGCCTCATTTCATATGCAGCTGATGGAGCGAGCAGGGCAGTGGGTACAGGAATTGCTCTTAGGAGACACTCCTGGATGCGCTTGTGTTCCTTTGTGGAGCCCTTTAAGTCATCCGTTGTCAATACCCCTTTTGATGGCTCGTCCCTTTTCAGGCCCAAAGTTAAGGAAACTTTGATCAGGTGTGAGCAGAAAGGAAAGACTCTGTCTGCCGTCGGAGTCCGTTTTTCCACCCCTACCAGACCCTACCCCAAGGGTCAAAAGGGAGGAAAGATGTGGTTCCGTAAAGCCCAAGGAGCCTTTCAGGACACACGTGGTGAACCCCCCTCCAGGGGCAGATTAGGGGGCAATAATGGAAGACGCCACCCTCGTGGCAGAGGGGGTCTGCAAAACCAGGGTGACAGAGATCAGTTCTTTGGGAAGCCCTACCAGCGCTCCTGAAAGGAGGCCCAACTGTCCTACTCTGGAGGGAGTCGGGGGTCGCTTATCTTTGTATCCAGACGCCTGGCTCAAAATAACAAATGACAACTGGGTACAAAGTATCATTTCCAGAGGATATTTCATTCCTTTCGGCACATCCCCTCCACTGACAAGAAAAATCCTGGACGTTCCACCTAGTTACAGGGAACAGGCAACAATAGAGGTCCGATCGTTGCTAACAAAAAGAGTCATCTAACCAGTCCCAGCAGACCAGATAGGATCCGGAACTTACTCAAGATTCTTTTTAGTTCCAAAAAAGACAGGTCCTGGATCTCAGCAGACTAAACAGATCTGTCAAGAAAGAGAAGTTTCAGATGGTCACGCTTCAGTCGATACTTCCCTTTTTAAGGAAAGACAATTGGATGTGCTTGATAGATTTTCAGGATGTGTACTACCACATAAAAATGGCCAGACCATCCAGGGATCATCTGCTCTTCAGGCTGGGAGCCAATCATTACCAGTTTCGAGCCCTGCCCTTTGGTTTCACTACAGCCTCCAGAGTGTTCAAATGTATGGCAGTGGTCACGGCTCACCTGAGATGTCTAGGATTCCAGGTGTTTCCGTACCTAGACGATTGGCTCCTCACCGCCACCACCAGGCATCAACTCATACAAGCCAGGGACACCACTCTTTCACTCTGCATTCAGCTGGGCATTACAATAAACTCAAGAAAACCTGCCTTGTCGCCTTCGCAAAATACAGTTTTTATCGGAACAGAATTGGACATCACCACCACCACTTTGAGACTTCCAGCAGAAAGAGTCCTTATACTCTGTCAGCAGGTCTACAATATCATATCTAAAAACAAGGCTCCAGCATCAGAAGTACTAAAATTGTTAGGCATGATGGCAGCCACAATATTAGCCATACCACTGGGTCGGATGCACATGTGGATTCTGCAATGGCTGTTGTTCACTCAGTGGTCTTACCAAGAGCTCCCAATTTCACATCTTATAATGATCACAATCACATGCAAAAAGGATCTTCAGTGGTGGTTGACCTCTCTTCATGTCACATTAGGTCGTCCTTTTGTTCTACCCCCCACCAGCAGCCACAGTGACCATGGACACTTCCCTGATAGGGTGGGGTGGGGACATTTTCAGAGAAGAACAGCCCAAGGCACATGGACCGATCAGGAGACACATCTGCATATCAATGTCCTAGAGATGAGAGCAGTACTTTTAGCATTGCAGTACTTCCAAAAACAACTCTGTCTAAGTGGTTATCCGATTGTATCACATCTGTTTATTCAACTGATAATATGCACTTACAACACAAAATTAAGGCTCATTCTACCAGAGGAGTGTCTACATCCTCTGCTTCTTCTGCTAGACTTCCTATAGACAACATTTGTGCAGCAGCCACTTGGTCAAGACCTCATACCTTTATCACTCATTACAAAGTTGACAGGGCCTCCTTTGGGTCTACTGTCCTGAAAAACATACTCTCGTGAGCCACCCAAGATAGATGGTGCTTGGGACACTACCCATCTGTAAGAATGAACGATGAGATAGAACATCTTCACATAAACAAGTTATGCACTTACCATAACGTTCCATGTAAGTTGTTCATCTTGCCTTCCTTCTTACTTCCCACCCTCCTACCCCCTCCAGGGTTTTTTGAAGACCAAGATGCTAGATTCTCCCTGGTTGCTCAACCTTTCTTTAGCTTTCTCTTATAGAGTGATAGAATGACATATGGTATTATTATACGCAGCAAACAAGATCTGAGGTTAACTCTAGGTGCATAATGGGATAGGGACTTGGCCTCAAGCTGTCTGAAGACCTCGAGCTTTGTAGTAAGCAGACTTGGAGCCAAGGATCGACTCCGAACCCATCTGTAAGAATGAAGGCGAGATGAACAACTCACATGGAACATTATGGTAAGTACATAACTTTTTTTTTTTTCTTGTCTGGAAACTGATTCTGATTTTGAGGAAAATATTTCTTCCGATTGTCCCTTGGAAGAATTTTGTTTTTCTGAAACCATGTCCAGGATGAATTTGTTTCACTGGAAAAATGATGAAATTTCAGTATCTTTCAAAAATAGTTTGTTACTAATGGAATTTCCATAATCCACTCCTGTTCCTCCTGTATTTCCAGCATTGGAGGATGTTTTTATTACAGCCTGTAGCTTTCCTGATAGCTAGCCTGCAGCTCCTGAGAATCAGATAGACCAGGGGTGTCCAACCTTTTGGCTTGCCAGGGCCGCATTGAGTGAACAGAAATTCTCTTGGGACCGCATATAAAATATATCATATAGTTAAAGTCGACCTCCTGGCTGTACTGTAGGTGCATTCGAACAATGAATAATGTAATAAATGCCTAATATTTGCCTTAAAATTCTAATTCTCTAATCTAACAGTTAACTCTAATATCTTAGTTTTTATATATATATATATATATATATATATATATATATATATATATATATTTACAAATAAACAGATATTCACTACAGCACTAGCATTTCTCACTGGGAAAACCACTCCAGCAGTCCAACTACGTAAAATGTCAACATTAGCAGCCCTACAATACTATAATACACAAAAATGAGCCAACAAATTTGCAATAAAGTAAAGAATTCACATTACTGACTTAATAAAGCAATTCTAAATAAGCTACAAGAGGGTCTCACCCAAACAAATGACTGGTGCCAGAAACATGGCCTCAAGTTAAATGCCAAAAATGCATCATCCCCTTTGGGGAGAGTGATGTCCCCACAAATTATCACATTAATAACAATGTTGTAAGCACGCAATCAGTTGTGAGGTGCTTGGACACCCAGGTTGATAGAAGCCTAACTTTTGACCACTGTGATGTCTCCGTTGTACGGAAAGCTTTTTACATGGCCCACCTCATTAGTAAAGGTATCTCATCCAGGGACAAGGTGGTCATAACATCCCTGTATTCTTCCTTTATAAGAGCCATTACTGAGTGCAAAGCCCCTTTTGGCATGTGCCTCAGCAAAACACCCTGCCAAAAGAAAGACTACAACCATTTCTGACAAAAAAGATCAAAGGACTAAGTTCACTTAGTTATCCAAACAAACTAAAAAGCTTCTTGCTCTCCTCTGCCTCTCACTGGCTCCTATAAATTTTATCACTGGCTTGCTTTCCAGGCTAAGAAAGATCCTGCCTTAAGAGACTTCTTCCACCTCAGAAATACTGGTTATACTTAAAATGCTCACTACAAAGACCACAGCCTTCACTGCAACATAAACAAGCCACTCTGTATGTACAGGTTCTTGATACAAAAATTTCAACTTCTGTAAAAAGTTCTCATTATCAAACAATGTAGTTCAGCAACACGACAAATGGATGGATAGCCATAAATTTACTCCTTGAGTAAGTAGCATAGCCTTCATCAAACCAGATGGAAAATCCACATACTAAACTTTCCTAGCTGGTTGGCTAAGATCTAGTATTGGTTACTCAAGTCTACTTGCCCAAGAAGAAGGGCCTATTTAACTAAGAATTCCATTTGCAAAAAGATGTTCAGTATACATATTAAATCTCTCTCTCTTTCTTTCTCTCTCACACACAGCCACACACACATACACACACACACACAGAGCCCCTACTTCTAAAACAGGCAACCTCAGTAATCACATGACACACACTCACTGAATGAAATTGTCTGGAAGTAAAAATATCTGAAAAAAAAAATCATACTAGAGATGGACTCATCCAACTAATTTCCCACCACCAAAAGGAGCATCAATAAATTAGCAAACAACTGCTCAGCAAAAAGTAAATCAATAAGAAATCTATAATCTATCTAAGATCATACTACATACTGGAGTAAACATATAACTTCTCTCCAATCTAAAGCATTTGCATTCAGACATTTTAATTTGTGCAGAAGTTATTCACAGACTGACAGTTTACTGAGCTGTCACATTAGCACTCTATGCTTTCATCCGAACCAATGAAGCATACTTGTCAATTCCAAAAGAATTAACGTAGTTTAATAAGAAGGTTATTTGCAAGGTTACATGGCAGTTTATATTGGAAATAAGCAAAGATATTAAAAAGGCTCTGTTTCTCGTAATTATGCTGAAAAGTCTTCCAAGGCAAATACAACCTTCTGATTTAGTATGGAACCATACCTCTCAATCTTAGAGCAAGAAATCTGGAGAAAGAGAAAAATAAAAGTGGGACAAAGGCCCAAAAATAGTTATGTATCACAGACACCATTGAAACAACTGTAGCTGCAAACATTATACATCACTTATATTCTTCTTATCCCATCATTGTCACTTAAGCATTATATGGCTCATTCAATCCTGCCTTCTTTTTCATCAAAGAAAACCATGCATCTGAAGTAGGGACTTCATTTGTCAGCAACCTTTGGGTCTTGGATCCGACTTCGGATCTGAGCCGACAACTTATTTTACAGCTTATGGATCCGAGCTCCTAACTCCTCCCCTTACCCATAATCCCCCGCCAACCCTGATTGACCTCAGATCTAGTTTGCCGCTCTTAGAAGAGACAGCTGGATTTTAGAGCTCCTGGCGACTTACCAGATAAGTCTTCAAAACTTGTCAAATTAGAAATCTTTTTTGGTTTAATTAAACAGTGTGCGTGGTTTAGGATCCTTTTTCGTTAATTTCATTAATTTTTAGTGTAATTCCTCCCCTCGCTGGTTCGTAGAGTGTGTGTGTGTTGCTTGTGTTTTTGGGGCCTGGTGTGTTTGTGTAGTTTACTTTATTTTTCTAATGTCGGAGGCCCCAAAACCCATTTTTTCTAAGTGCACCGAGTGTGGCCATAAGCTTTCACCGGCGGATGGCCACACTCGGTGTGTTCGGTGCCTTGGGGTTGAACACCTGTCCTCTGGGTGTTCCATTTGCGCAGCGTTCAACCCCAGGGCACTGAAAGAGCAGAGGTTGAAGCTGGTCCTGGCGGGACTTTTACCCCCGGATTCGGCTTCGGCCTCCGGTACTCCCGTGGCTCCTCCTCAGTCCTCGGTGGTAGCCACTCCTGCCCCCCTTCCCCCGGCTGGGACTCAAACTCCCACTAAGACGCCAGAGGAAAGGGAGGCCAGGAGGGAGAAAAGGAGGGAAAAGCACCACAAGCGGTGGGCCGAGTCCCCGGTCCTTGCATCGGCTCCACCCTGCACTCCCTCTCTGCTGGGTCAGGCTTCCATCACCCGGCCACAGGGACAGCCTGCTTCGATATCCCAGGTTGTTCCACTGGAACAGGTTATTGCTGGTGAGACCTCCTCGGACAGTCCCCCCCGAGAAAGTGCCTCGCAAGCATAAGTGTAAGAGGAGACACGTGGACTCCCCCGAGTCCTTAACAGAGGCCACGGACTTGGATGAAGGGGAAGGCTCCCCAAGGTCACCTCCCGAGGATGTCTCCTTTGGAAACATCATAGAAATGCTCAGGATCGGGGGGGGGGTGGTCTGCCCCCAAGGCTTCCTCCGACGAGTCCGTGTTCCTGGAGGCATTCGAAGCAGGCCCGTCTACCTCTTGGGTGTCCCCTCCGGCCAACCCTCTGGTGGACCTTATCACCACCAAGGCGTGGAAGGAGCCAGACACTGTGGAGCCAGTCCCCAAACACCCGGATAGAATTTTGAGTCCCCCTGCAGACCGGTCCCATTGGAGCAAGGGTCCCCCCGTAGATGCCATGTTGACGGCGGCAGCCACTAAGAGGGAATTAGCTCAGGAGAGCCCCTCGGTCCATCCACCAAGCAAGGAGTCCCGCTCGATGGATCACCTCGGGAAGCGGGTATTTAGTTCAGCGACCTTCTCAGTAAGGTCCGTGAACTACATGGTACATATCATCAGGATGCAGCGAGATCTTATCAAAGAATATGCTGCTTCCCCCCCAGAGTCCATGTCGGCGGAGGACAAGCAGTTGTACTCCACTCGTATGGCCACTCTAAGATCTATTTCAAATACCTCTATGCAGCTTTTGTCCCACGCCACAGAGGGAGCCGCTAGAGCTAGCGGAGCGAGTCTAGTCATGAGACGTCAGGCCTGGCTCCGACATTGTGACTTCGCGGAGCCCTTTAAGGCGTCCTTTGCGAATGCCCCCTTTGATGGTTCTGCCTTGTTTGGCAAGACCGTTCGCGAGACACTTGTCCAGAGCGAAAAGGACGGGAAGACATTGTCTGCCGTCGGAGTCCGCTTTTCTGCTCCCCAGAGGTCCTTCTCCAAGAACCAAAAGGGACAGAAAAAGATGTGGTTCCGGAAATCGCAACATTCCCAGCCTGCTCCGGACAACCAGTCCTTCCATGGCAGAGCAGGACAGGGAGGACACCGCCCTAGAGGCAGAGGGGCCCCGAAAAATTTTGGGTCCTGAGAAACCTTCTCTGATCGGCCCACGCAGCAGCTCTGAGGGGTTGCCCAACTGCTCCACTCTGGAGGCAGTCGGGGGGCGCTTCTCGAAGCACCTGGCGGCTTGGGAGTCCATTATGTCAGATCGCTGGGTGCTTCATATCATATCCAGAGGTTACAAAATTCCACTGCACCATGTCCCCAGACTCAAAAACCTCCCCGATGTACCACCCAATCAGAGGGAGGCGGCAGCTGCAGAAATTCAGCAGCTGCTAGAAAAAAGAGCCATCCAGCCCATCCCCCCAGATCAGCTCGGATTAGGGTTTTACTCCAGGTTCTTTCTGGTGCCAAAAAAAGACGGGAGACTTGAGACCGATTCTCGACCTTTCACTCTTGAACCTGTCAGTAACCAAAGAAAAATTCCGGATGGTCACCCTTCAATCCATTCTCCCCCTCTTGCGGGAGAGCGACTGGATGTGCTCAATAGACCTCAAGGATGCGTACTACCACATTTTAATGGACAGACGATCCAGGAGGTTTCGCCGCTTCCGGCTGGGAGTCAGTCACTATCAGTTCAGGGTCCTTCCCTTTGGTCTCACCACAGCCCCCAGGGTGTTTACCAAAGTGTTAGCAGTGATAGCGGCCCACCTGAGACTCCAGGGAATGCAGGTCTTCCCGTACCTGGACGACTGGCTCCTGTCCGCCCCAACAAAGCATCTACTCTGTGCAGCCAGAAATTACTTTCTCCGGCTAGCTCCCCAACTAGGCATTACGATCAACATGGACAAATCCTCTCTTGCTCCGACACAAGTGATAGAGTTCATAGGGGCCAAACTAGATACGAGAAGTCTGTGAGCATGCCTCACTTCGGAGCGACTTCAAAATCTGAGGCTTCATGTGCGGGCCATCCTCCAATCAAAAGCCTCACCGGCGGAATTGGTCCTGAGGGCACTAGGCTTCATGGCGGCAGCAATAACTCTTCTTCCATGTGCTTGTCTGAATATGAGGGTGCTACAGTGGACCCTTTTAGTCCAATGGTCCTTTCAGTTTCTTCCCCTCAGTCACCCTATCTCACTCAGCAGGGCTTGCAGGAGGACCCTCTTATGGTGGCTCCAGTCCCCGGACCTCCATATGGGACGACCCTTCTGCACGCCGCCTCCCCTCGCCATGGTGACCATGGACGCCTCTCGCCTCGGGTGGGGGGGGCATTGCCCAGGCAGAATGGTCCAAGGCACATGGAACGACACAGAGACCTCCTTGCATATCAACGTTCTGGAGATGAGGGCGTTGCTGTTGGTGTTGCAAGCACTTCAGAACCTTCTCCCCATAGGAACTATTGCGATACAGACGGACAACATGTCAGTTGTCTGGTACATGAACAAACAGGGGGGATCCAGGTCCTACCCTCTCTGTCGAGAGGCCATGAGGGTGTGGGAATGGGCGATCTCCACCAACTGCTTCCTTATCGCAACGCACATTCCGGGATGGTCCAACATTCTGGTGGACAAGCTCAGCCGCTCTATTCTTTCCCCTCACGAGTGGTCTCTCAATTCCCAGGTAGCGAAGCGGATTTTTGCCGAATGGGGGCAACCCTGCTGCGATCTGTTTGCCACTCCCTCAAATACGAAATGCTCCAGCTTCTTCGCTCTGATTCCCCCCCTCGGGGAAACCCCGAGAGACGCTCTAGTGCATGCTTGGCCTCCCGGTCTACTTTATGCCTATCCTCCTCTACCCCTGATGCTGAAACTTATACAGAAAGCCTCTCGGTTGGGGAGCAGAATGATCCTCATTGCCCCATTCTGGCCTCGTCAAACTTGGTTCCCTTACCTGTGGTCTCATCTGGTGAATCCTCCCTGGATTCTGGATCCCATTCCAGATCTAATATCCCATCCCTTAGGTCTACCGACCCCGAATCTGGACAACCTGAAGTTGACAGCTTGGCTGCTCCAGTTCCACTCTTAGTCAGGACTCCCGGCATCTCTTCACCAGTTAAAGCCATCTTGGTGGCAGCACATAAACCTTCCCCTAGAAAAGTCTATTGCAGTAAATGGAAGCGTTTTTCCATCTGGGCGGAACACCATAACATAGATCCCTTCATAGCTTCGTTACCGTCCGTCTTGGATTTCCTCACCGGACTTTTTCAACGGGGGGCTAGCAGTTCTACGGTCAAGGTTCAATTGGCAGCCATTTCTCATTACCATGTGGGACATGAGACAGGTCCTTTGATGACTGCGAAATTATGTAAAACCTTCCTCAAGGGTACTTTCCTGCTCAGGCCTCCCGTCAAGGAAGCTGTACCCCCTTGGGATCTATCACTAGTCCTTCAAGCCTTGACTGCCCTTCCCTTTGAACCAGCTGCCTCGGCCGAACTTAAATATCTTTCCTGGAAAACGGCGTTCCTTGTCGCCATCACTTCAGCGAAAAGAGTTTCCGAACTTCAGGCCCTTTGTGCGAAACCTCCCTACTTGATTTTTCATCAGGATAGAGTGTACCTCAGGACCAATCCCTCCTTTCTTCCTAAGGTGGCCTCAGAAACCAATATCAATCAGTCCATTAACCTGCCAGTCTTCTTCCCTAAGTACCAGAATAAAGGAGAATACAAGCTGCATTCCTTAGACGTGCACAAACAACTGCGCTTCTACATTCATAGGAATGCTGGTCACAGACAATCCGATCAGTTGTTCATTTCCTTTGCCAAATTCAATTTGGGCAAAGCTATTTCTAAGGTCACCTTATCACGATGGATTTCACAGTGTATTCTTCTGGCCGATGAAACTTCTGGGAGGCCCACACCTCAGGGAGTACGGGCGCATTCTACTCGCTCCATATCTACTTCTGCCGCCTTTAGATCTAGAGTATCTTTAGATGATATTTGCTCTGCAGCCACTTGGGCCTCATCTCATACCTTTATCAACCATTATAAGCTGGATGTTATTTCCAGAGGGAGAGCATCCTTTGGCACCGCAGTGCTCCGGAACATCCTTCCATGATGGCCACCCAAGATTCAGGTAGCTGGGGACTCTGTCCCAAAGGTTGCTGACAAATGAAGTCCCTACTTCAGATTAAGAAGTTATGTACTCACCATAACGTTCCATCTGAGTAGGTGACTTCATTTGTCTGCAACCATCCCCCCTCCTTCCCCCTGGCCTTCAGAAGTTAATTCTTGAATGTCCTTTCTTGGTCCCTTTCGGGACGCTTTTGGTCTGAATTTTGGTATAAGGGCAAACTTGATCTGAGGTCAATCAGGGTTGGTGGGGGATTATGGGTAAGGGGAGGAGCTAGGAGCTCGGATCCATAAGCTGTAAAATAAGTTGCCGGCTCGGATCCAAAACCCAAAGGTTGCAGACAAATGAAGTCACCTACTCAGATGGAACATTATGGTGAGTACATAACTTCTTATTTGAAATGACAAATGCATTAAAAATAATAAATAAAACACATTGCATCCACATCCTGCAACTTCCTACCTGCGAACAACCACAGAGCTTTCACTGAAACTAGGGCTGCTTATTTCCCAGGAATGATAGCTCTCCCTAATTAAGTCTAATGGGATACAATCTACCAGGATCTGGACTACCTGAAATAAATTGAATTATGGCCTGCAAATTGCAAGTGCACTTTGTTTCATTAAACTATATTTATAAGCCCACTTACTGTATTTTTTCAGTAACATCTCAATCTCCATTTCCAGGACACTTAACAAGACATTGGCAGTGGTAGACTTGGCTTCCTCCAGATCCCTACAGGACCACACTCATACTGCTAGCATTGTCCATTAAATGTAAATATCCATCCACTGCAAATGGCAAGAAGCTATATCTTAACAAATCTACTTTTGGCATGCCTAGTACCCAAGTATCAGGTTTTGAAACAAATAACATTCTCCACAGTCCGTAAGTCTCTGTCATTAATAATCATCTACAGTTGCAGCCCTCCCAACACACAAGCACACACATACACACTAAAACCCCCAAAATTTAAAAAATGATATTGCGGCCACGTAATTTGCCAGTATTGATGATCCACCAAAGCTATACTTATTGTTGTCCAATCTGCCACTGCTTAGAACCCACCAATGACAAAACAGTACTGGGTGGTTTTTTGTTTGTCAAAAAAAAAAAAAATTCAACTTTATAGGGTACCTATCAGCAGACTGAAGACGCATATTTTCGAATGCGTCTTGGTCGAACTGACAAAACCAAAACTGCAAAATATCGAAGCAGCATGTAAGCGAATTCTTTCCCTGGGAAAGAATTCGCTTGGCTGCTTCGATACTTTGCCATTTGCGGCACTGTAGTGTGGTCTTGGAGTTGGTATATATAAATAGGGAGGGTGGGGGGCACAGCCCCCCACTTAATCTCATGTTTTAATGTGCTTTCTTTTTTTTTTTTTTTTTTTTGTTGGAACAGTGATTTTTTTTCCCTTGGAAAAAAATCGCTGTTCTGACAGTTCAGTTTTGTAAGCTTTCGCTTACATGGGGTCGATTAATCACCGTTCACTTACCTAAGTGTTTTGTGATCTAATATAGACTCACTTTATATGCTACAGTCCCACAAAGTCAATCCACTACTGACCCATTAACCTTAGGCTGCTGTCTCATTTGTACTCCCTGGAACTGCATTACCTTGGATGACTAATTTTATTCCTAAGAAAAGGACACAAATTGAAAGATGAAGTGAAAATCCATACAGTTGAGAGGTATGATTTCATATTCATTGCAACACTCTCTGTCAGGAAAGCCACAATTTAATGAAAGTGTACTTTTAATGTACAATATATTTGTGAGCTAACTTATTTGTGTTCAGTAGGTAGATTGATTGTTATTAGCCTCTTTGTGCATGTGTCTCTCCCTGTCATGCACACATACACACACACACACATGCCACACGCTCTTCTTCTACTTTCACGTGCATAAACATTCTGCTTTCATGCATGTACTCACTTATTCACTCCCTCCGTACTTACCTATTATCTCAGGTAAGTGCTGTCAATTTCAGAGGCAATGACGGCAAATCCATACACGAGTCCCTCTTCAGCTAGAACACACACTGATTCTTTGGCACAAAATAACGGCGGGAACACACAGATCCTTCTTTGGTGCAAAAAAAACACACAGATCCTTCTTTGATGTAAAAAAATCAAAACTAGAAGGGTGCTTTGGTGCATGCGCACAGCAATAGAGTTATAGGTCATGGGTGTGAAAAGCACACAACAAAAAAAGTGTTTTTGGGCATGCGTATATCGATGTTGGAGTTAGTGGTTGGGGGCCGCATGGAAGAGGTCTGAGGGCTGCATGCGGCCCGCGGGCCGCAGGTTGGACACATCTAAGATAGACTGTATAAAGTTCCTCAATCTTACTTTTTTATTTTCAAATCCCAAATATGACCCTGAAGTGATTTCTTCAGCAGAACCTGAATGTTGCTAAACATTTGGCAAATGCTAATCTGTATCTTTCTGATAAGGATGGGAAAGCCTTTGACAGATTTGGGAAAAATGTATTCTTCTGCCACACTTATTTTTAGAATTCTTATTGTCAAGCTCACATGTTAACGTTTTTGCTTGCATCTTTTGAGAGTATGAGGAACATTATAGCCACTTTTCCAAAAATCTTCCAGGAATTCACTTATTGCTTCTGTTTCTCAAGTTATCAAACACTCTTTGAAGTGTGCTTACAATTCAGCTGATGCCTCTTCCAGAGCAGATTGCTGTTGTAACTGTTATGAGGTTTGCATGGCAGCATGTTCAGAATTTACCACAGGATATTAAAGCTGGAGTTTTTGAATTCTTCTTTAGATAAGGAGGCTCTTTTTGGACTGTCTGTTGCTGAGGACCTGAAGAAGTATGATGAGAGAGGGGAAAGTGATTCCAGGGTTGACTCAGATTTTTCAGTCTTCCTTCTTCAAATTTTTAAAGTTTTTAGACCTACCTCAGCACCTTTTTATAAAAAGCAAAATAAGCAGATACATCAATCTTCTGGCAAACAGACATTCAAAATTGATAGCAAGGAGGCTCCAAAAAGAAAGAAGCTTCCTGGAAACAAGACAGTAAAACAAATCTGAATGAGAAACAATAGCCCACCCTCACCCTCACCATTGCAAACATTTAAATCACCCCCAAAATCTTGCTCTCCATTTCTCAATTTGGGAACAGATAATCTCAGACAAACGGGTTCTGAGAGTGATCCATTAAGAGTATAGATGGCAGTAACAGTTCCTTCTTCAATCAAGGGATTCCTTCTCATTCACCAGATCAAACTTATTTTTCCCCTCCTGTCGTTCAATGTCTGTTGACTCGGAGGGGGGGGGTAATAGAAGCTGCTGCACGTTTCCTGACAGGAAAAAGTTTTTATTCAAGAGTGTTTCTGGTACCAAAGAAAGAAGGCTAATAGAGACCAGTCTTTGATCTTTCCTTTCTAATAAATCAGTTTATGAAAGTCCCAAAGTTTAAAATGCTATCTCTTCATGACCAGTTAACACTGATATCCCCCTTGCATTTTTTTAGTAATTCTAGATTTAAGGAATGCTTAGCAAAATCCTATAGCCTCAGATTTCAAACATTTCTTAACATTTGTGGTGTCTCAATTAAACCATTTTTATGGGTAAGACATCTGCTTCTTATACTGAGATTTTAGAAGAACATTCAAAAGTTTTGTTTAACTCCTTCTCACATGATAGTTTTTCTGGGAAATCTTCTAGATACCTTAATTCAAACAGCTTTTCTTCCACAGGAAAAAGTAGATCTAGATATATTAATGAGTTTTTCCACTCAGTCCAAGCCTTTCGCATTGAAATTTCTCAGGATACTAGTATTAATGGCATCCAGAATTCTTGTGATTCTTTTACCCAGATTCCACATGAAAAGATTCAGTGGTACCTATTGGTCCCAGCATCAGTATCCCTGACTTTTCAGATCCCTGTTTTGGGATTTGTAAAAAGGAAACTGCTTTCTTGATGAAAACAGTTTTATCTGAATCTAGATCTCCCATTTTCACTTCCAACTGAAGCACAGTCTGTAACTATGGATATCTCAGACTTTATTTAGCTATCAGTGTCTATGGGAGAAAAAATGCATGGCCTTTGAAACAAACAGGACAGACCAAAGTACATAATCATAAAGTGTTAGCTGTCATAAATGCTCACAAATGTCTGTCATCTGTGGTCCCCTGTGCCATTACAAGTAATTACAGACAACACCACAGTGATGTGGTACATAAGCAAACATGAGAAATCCAGATCTTATCCTTTGTGCAGATTAGCCATGATAGCCTGGAACATAGCATTTCAGATCATGCTTACTCTATAGGCATTTTACATTCCATCCAGAGCAAAATATAGTGGCAGACAAGCTGAATAGGACCAGGAAAGACCCTCATGAATGGAAACTGAATCAGGGAGTCTTTCAGGATTTGATCCAGTTATGGGGAACATCTCAGGTATCCTCCATGCACAACAAACAACTGTCAAAATTCTGTTCCAGGATTCCTGTAAACATGCCTGGAAAACAGATGCATTTTCACCTCTCTGTACTCCTCCCCTCATTAGGCCGATAATTGAGTACAACTCACCGTTTGGTATGCACCTGTCCAAACACCTGCACCAACTAGCAAGGCCACATAAATACCTCACAAAGAGAATTAATTGCCTCCAACACCTGTCCTACGTGGACAGGCTCAAATTACTATCACTGTACTCGGTATTGTACATGTTGCTCAGTAGTGACCTTTGTCTTGCCTACAAGGCAATCTCAGACCCTGCTCCAATAGAGATGCTCCATATCCGTAAGTCTAACTCCTCGCACATTACCTGATTAAAAGGCTTAAATCTAATATGTGACATTAACAAATCCTGCTGGAGAGACAGGTTTGTCCACCAGAGGCTGCCCCAACTCTGGAATAGACTCCCTGTACACGTCAAGCAAAGTACGTCACTGACCCTGTTCAAGTGCAACCTTGAGTGGATGGGAAACCAGACATTTTTGCCAGGGGTTCCACCTGTGTCCTCATTGACAGGGACGACAGGTGCTGATTGAGGTTTCTTTTTTGGGGATAAACTCTTGGCTAGGCTTGTAAGGGTCCCAGGGCCAGTAGCCCCGTAATCTCCTCTGATCCCATGATCCATTTCTGCTCCTGTTCTTTGAGAATATGTGACAAGTATTAATGGAGGCAAAGGAATCTGCTACTAGGAAATTATATATTAATAAATAAAAAATGTCTAGTTGCTGTTGTGATAAGAACTTGGACCTTTTCAAAGCTAGTAGTTCCCTAGTTCTACAATATTTTTTCTGCGGTATTATCCTCCTACATCTCTTACTCCTCTATCAAGGGTAATTTGTAAGCCATTTCAGCATGTCTGCCCATGGATTCTCCCTGTTTAATGCATTTCCATGTTAAAACATTTTTGAAAGGGGTTCTGAATATGTAGTCACTTAGAAATCAGGTAACTCCTCTTTATGATCAAAACTTTGTGTTGGAAAAAATAATTCTTATTCCATTTGAATAAGTTCTTCAGGTTGATTTGAGGTTTATACCATGGAAAACAGATTTTTCTGGCTTAAGCAGGAAGAGTGTCTGAATTGCAAGTACTCATGGTGGGTCAGCATTATTTTATTTTTCACAAAGATAGGCTTCCCTAGAAAGCTAATCCTTCTTTTATGCTTAGAGTGATATCCAATTTTACTTTGAGTCAAGCTATCCATCTTCTTATCTTCTTTGCAGAGTCTACAAATGAGGGAGAAAGGATTATCCATAGATTGGATGTCCACAGTCAACTCACACATTATCTTGACAGAATTAAAACCTTAAGAAACCAATCAGTTTTTAATTTCCTATAAAGGTAAGAAAAAAGGACATTATTTATTTGTTACTTTATCTAGCTACTTCTTTTTGTTGATTCAGTGGGGTCTTTATTAAAAACACGAACATTTATTTACCCGAGCACCTAAACGCGACACATATTCCACGAACCGCAAATACACTGAATGCCCTAATCTGCGAAATTCAAAACTCGAAATGTCATAGTTGTCCCATCCCACCGCCCGCTACATACTACCTACGCAAACAAACTAAATAAACCACATACATACACTAACCAAAACCCTACTTCTAACCCTAAACTAAACCCTACTTCTAATCCTACACTAAATCTTGCATATACCACCATGTATGCACTTAACTTAACCCGCACCCTAACCCTAAGGTCCGTAACTATCGCACACTTACCTTAAAAAGCTATTCCCAAACAAACTAAATAATCCACACACATACACTTAATAAAACCCTACTTCTAATCCTACACTAAATCTAACATACATTACCATCTATGCACTTACCTTAACCCGCACCCTAACCCTAAGGTCCGTAACTATCGCACATTTACCTTACGGAGCTATACCGCAGAAGGGCCAACCATGACTATTCGACGTTTCAGATTTCGCGCTTCAGGACGATCGATGTTTTCGCGGTTCGATGAAGACGTGTTGGCGTTTAGGTATTCGGGTAAGTAAATGTTCTTGTTTTTAATATAGACCCAATTCAGTGGAGGCCTGAGCAGAAAAGCACTACTAACAAAATTAGAAGTTATGTACCTACCATAACGTTCCATGTTAGTTGTCTTCTCTCGCCTTCTTTCTTGCTGGATGGGTTCGGAGCCGATCCTCGGCTCCGACTCGGCACTTGCTTTAGCTCGAGAACTCCTTTTACCAGCTCGAGGCAACCCTATATCCCATGATGCAAGGCGGAACTACCTCAGATCTCGTTTGGCAGCTAACTGACCCTGCTAAAGACTATCCTAACATAATTAGGAACCATGGTTCCTAAAAGAAGTCCTCATAACAATGCTCCAGAGGAAGCAATCTAATAGGAACTCTCCAAGATCTGTCCAGGCCAGGGGAAGGAGGGAGAGAGAAGACAACTAACATGGAACGTTATGGTAGGTACATAACTTCTAAATGTTAAGTTGTCAATCTCCTTCATTCTTGCTGGATGGGACCCCTAGCACCTGTATCCCGGTGGCTCAATGGAACAGACTCTTGAGAACTGTGGAACCAAACTGGCCCTATCTCTGGAGGCCAAATCCAACTTGTAATGAGACACAAAGGTATGAGGCGTGGCCCAAGTAGCTGCTGCACAAATAGTGTCAATGGGAAGTCTATCCTGAAAGGCTAGCGCAGTGGATAGGCTCCTGGTCGAATGTGCTTTTGGCTTAGAAGATAGTTGTTTGCCTTAGAGAGTACACATAGGAAATGGTGGAAGTCAACCATCTAGATAAGGTCACTTTAGAAACTGGAAGACCTAACCTGTTTTCTGCATAGGAGACAAACAATTGGTCTGATTTTCTAATTTGTTTAGTCCTATGCAAGTAGTACCTGAGCTGACGATGAACATCCAAAAAATGCAGCTTCTGTTCAGCTCTGTCAGAATAGTTAGGAAAGAAAACTGATAGATCAATAGATTGGTTAATATTGGTTTGAGATACAACCTTGGGAAGAAAGGAAGGGTTAGTTCTAAGCGAAACCCTATCCTTATGAAAACCAGATAAGGAGAACGAATACAGAGGGCCTGAATCTCAGAAACTCTTCTTGCAGAAGTAACAGCCAGCAAAAATATAGTTTTCCACGTCAATAACTTTAAAGAACACGTAGCAGACGGTTCGAAGGAGGTAGAATTAGGGATGCCAACATTAAGTTTAGATCCCATTGCGGAGGAGGATGTTTCACAGGCGGTTTTAGGAGAAAAACTCCTCTTAAAAAGGCCTTGCATAACCTATGAGACATGATGTTATTGTCATGCAAGCCAACATGATACTTGGAAATAGCAGCCAGTTGAACTTTGACTGTAGATGACGAAGATCCTGAATGAAAAACCTCCGCCAGGAAATCCAAAACAGAATGTACAGGAGCGGTAAAGGATCAATATTTCTGGCGTTTGCCCAAATGAAAACGCCGCCACTTGCTAGCATAAATAGTTCTAGTGGACGACTTTAAAGAAGACACTAAAATGTCTCTGACTGAGTCAGAAATCATTGGTAGCCTGGCTAGGAAGGAAGTGGAGCAACCAAGCAGTGAGGTTGAGAGAATGAATGGCCCGGTGCTGCTGACCCGACTGGTGGATCAAAAGATCCGAACTGGGTCCAGATGCCAGGGCTGCACCAGAAGATGATGATGTAGAGACGGAAACCAAATTTGTCGAGGCCAATATGGAGCAATGAGGATCAATTTGGCTCTCAAAACGGTGGCTTTCTGAATGACTTGTGGAATCAATGGAAAGGAGGAAAAGCATAAAGAAGTCCCCGAGGCCAATCCTGGGTTAGAGAGTCTCTCAATGGTTGGCCTGGAAGGGAAAAAGTGTGAAGTAATCTGGGCACTTGCTGTTTTGAGGGGTAGCGAAAAGATCGTAACAAGGGTGCCCCACTTCAGAAAAATCTGATCCACTACAGATTGATTGAGAGACCACCGTGAGGCATCAAAATAGATCTGCTTAGCCTGTCCGCCAATAGGTTGGACCTGCCGGGATGTGCGTTGCTATCAGAAACCGTTGAGAAGAGATCGCCCATTGCCAAAGTCTGAGAGCTGACATAAGGGATAGGACCTGGTTCCGCCCTGTTTGTTGATGTACCAGACCACGGACATGTTGTCCGTCTGTACTGCAATAGTCCCTGGGAAGAAAGTCGCCGAGGGCTTGCAACGTCAAAAGCACTGCTCTCATCTCCAGGACATTTATGTGCAGGTGGTATTCTATGGGTTGCTGGACCATCCTGCCCTGATAATGCCCCCACCCGATCAGGAGGCATCCGTGGTGACTGTGTCAACTGGAGGAGGGGAACAAAGGGTCGGCCCTGATGAAGAAGAGGGAAGATATCCACCATCGTAGATGAGCCCTGCACGACTGTGTTACCAAGATTTCGTGTCTCATGGGCAGATCGTGGTACGACCACTGCGTGAATAACATCCACTGCAGGGAGCCAGTGGAAGAAGAACAATGGCCGCAGCCATTAGGCCTAGAACTTTCAAGACCAACCTGGCTTTGATCTTGTTGCTTAGTAACAGAAGCTGAACAAATTTCTGGATGTCCAGAATCCTTTGATCTGTTAGCCTGGCTAACATTTTGACGGTATTTAACTCTGCCTATAAAGGTGATAGATTGGCAAGGCAGCAGAGAGGATTTTTCAAATTTACCGAAATTCCTAGTCTCTTGCAAAGCTGTAGGGTGTAGTCTCTGGACGAAGAAGCTGATGCTTGGAGGTGGCGGAGAGGAGCCAGTCGTCCAAATAAGGAAACACCTGGAATCCTCGACGTCTCAGGTGAGCTGTGACCACTGCCATGCATTTGGTGAACACTCTGGGGCTGAAGTGAGGCCAAAGGGCAGTGCTCTGAATTGGTAATGACTGGCTCCCAGTCAAAGCGGAGAAACCTTCTGGAGCATCTGTGAATCTTTATGTGATAGTACGATCTTGAAGGTCTATAGAGCACATCCAGTTGTCCTTGCCCAGAAAGGGCAGAATGGATTGCAGCGTGACCATCCGAATCTTGCCTTTTGACAGACTTGTTTAGTCTGCTTAGGTCTAGTATTGGTCTCCAATCTCCCGTCCTTTGGGGACCAAAAGAATCTTGAGTAGAAGCCGGATCCTACTTGGTCTGCCGCACTGTCTGGATGGCTCTTTTTTCCAGGAGTTTTGAAACTTCCTGTCTTGCCAAATCCCTTTGACCGGGTGAGATGTCTGGAAGGGATTGTAGAGGTACGGGAAACCTTTAGAAGGGAATTTTGTAACCCTCGGATATGATCGACTGTACCCACTTCTCTTGGGATAGGGATTGCCAGGCTACTGGGTACAGCGAATCCCCAACTGCCTCCAAGGGTGGACAGTCGGGCAACACCTCAGGGATGCTGAAAGGGCTTCTCAGGAAGAGACTCCTGTTGCCCTGGTTCTGAGGACCCCCTGCCTCTAGGGCGTGTTACCCCTCTGCCTCTGGGGGTAAACTGACCACGTGTGTCCGTGTAGCTCCTTGGGTTTTACGGAACCACATCTTCCCCTTTCTGACCCTTGGGGTATGGTCTAGAAGGAGTGGAAAACTGGACTCCAACGGCAGAAAGAGTTTTAGCGTCCTGCTCACATCTGGTCAAAGTATCCTTCACCTGAGGCCGAACAAAGCCGAACAAAATTACACAGCCGCATCCAGGCTTGGCGTCTAAGAGCAACCCCTGTGCCTGTGGCCCTGCCCATCGGCTGCATAAGATATGAGCCGCATAGAGGAGTTAGATATGGAATTCAGGATAGCAAGCTGTGAGGCAAACTTTTCCTGAGCCCCAGCAGCAGAAGGATCCTGGACAACTTCTCCCAGTTCCTTGAGAATATCTCGTTGAAGCCTGGTGAAGTGACAAAGGTAATTCAGATAGCAAAGGTCGCTGAAGAAAACATCCGCTTCCATACCTGTCCATGGTCCTAGAATCCTTATTAGGAGGATGGACAGGCACTGAAGGATCCGCCAGTTCCTTCTTAGTGGCCGCCACCACCATAGCATCCACAGAGACACCTTTGGACAAGAACTGTTTATCCAAGGGGCCGTGATGAACTTGGATGGTCTCCTGGGGACAGGTTCCACAGAATCTGACGCTTCCCGAGCCACTACCTGCATGAGTGGGTCGAAGGCGGAGACACCCAGGAGGTGGAGGGTCGGGATCCAAAGCCTCCAGGTATTCATCCTCGGAGGGGTCAATGGAGGGCCAATTCCCCTCTGTTTGAGGAGCTCAAGGATGTCTGAAAAGGAGACATCCTCAGAGGGGGAACCCTCCGACTCATCTAAGTCGGTATCAGATGTAGTAGACTCAGGAGTCTGTGTGTTTCCTCTTACGTCCTCTTCCGAGGGGTTCCCCTGCAGGATCAGGAGAAACCTCGGAAGAGGAGGAAATTCCCAGTGGGGAAACCTGGGGCGATGGATCCCTGGGCCTGAGAGCAAGAGGCTGGCAAGAGGCATCTGCAGGCACTGATGAGGGAGGAGCTAGAGGGATAGACCGTTGACCAGGCTCAGAGGCCAGGACACTCCTCATCACCTCAAAGGCTCCTCTCCCGAGATCGAACACACCCGCTCAGAAGAAACGGGAATGGTCGGCTCCAAGGAGAGGCCCTGAGAGGGAGAGCGGGTCGGACAAGGGTCCGATGCCACTAGCCCGCCGACAGTGGAAACCCGACGACCGGATCCCTCCAAGGAAGGTCTCAAGGAGGAGATCGGAGCCGAAGGATGTATCGGCTCCAGCATCGAAACAGTCGCTGTCCCAAGAAGCTCCTCCGAACTCTGGTGTGGAGTCGGAGGAGGAATCTCAAGAATCGGGCTATAGCAAGTCTGTTGAGACGGGCTATGGAGCATTTGGGCCAGTGCCTGAGACTTCAACAGCCTGCTTACCACCTTCTCCAAATCGTGGTCAGACAGCCTGGAAGATCTCGAAGATCGGCTCCGATGGCTCCGCTCCGACAAAAGAGGAGACCAGTGAATACTTAGTATAGAAGGGGACCGAAGCCATCGGTTGAAGATGGAGCCGAGGATATCTCGCCCGATGTTGATAAAGTGTCGGCTCCAGCCGGAGCCGACAAGGCCACAGCAGTCAGGGTAGAGAGCCGGTCGCACCGAACCCACTACTCTAACAGAAGAAGTATCGACCCAGCCGAGCGCCGATCGCTCCGACCGAGCCGAGCCACCGGGCGGAGGCTTGGACACTGTAGCCTGAACCCGGTGGCTTAAGAGGTTTTCCTGCCCCTGACTTAGAGGAGAACCTTCAGGTTTAAGTAAACCTCGGAGGATTAATTTGTTCCTCCTTTCCTGCAGGACTCTCTGGCTAAAAGCATGGCACAACGCACAGGAGTCCTCACAAGAAGTGTGACCGCCTGTCAGAGACATTTTCTGACAGCACTGGTCACCCTGAGACCTTGCCTTCTTTGACATCCTAGAAGGGAAACACAAACAGTCCCTACAAACACACCAATTAATTCCTTACACAGACACACAGGAAGGGAATAACTTGGGGAACTAGGCCTGACTAAAACTTTAAACAGAAAACTATTTATAAAAGTTTAAAAGGAAGGGAATATGGTGGGCTGTAACCAAGTACAGGCTAAACTAACACTAAGGGAAAAAATAAACCCCTAACTAAACTTTTTCTTCTTTTACAAGAAAAAAACTTACCTCAGCTGGCAAAGGAGACCTCTTTCGCTAAGCGGCAAACGAGATCTGAGGTAGTTCCGCCTTGCATCATGGGATATAGGGTTGCCTCGAGCTGGTAAAAGGAGTTCTCGAGCTAAAGCAGTGCCAATGGAGCCGAGGATCGGCTCCGAACCCATCCAGCAAGAATGAAGGCGAGATTGACAACTTAACATTAGATAATTTTATACAAGAGAGAAAAATGCAAAGCTTACATTTACAGTATGGATATACAATAATGAAAGGCAGCTGTGCTAGAAAAAAATCCACAATCATTACAGTATAGAGTTATTTTAATACAAGATAATTTGTCAAATGCAGTGAGGTTTAAAATATCAACCTGCAATTTTACATTTATGAGTAGGCGAATAAGATAAAACTGCTGTAGGAGATATGAATTTAGCAATTGCTGATCTGATAAATTCTGCTAACTGACAGAAAGTGCCCATCCTAATAGATGTTGATCAAGGAACTCGTTAAGGACTGATCATTTGGAGTTTATTTTGAATCTATTGATTTTTTTGTCTGCTTTTTGGACCTCATACTTTTATCTCGGACACCAGATGAAGTTTATGCCACTCACCAAAGACTCAATAATTAATAGTTAAGATAGGAGAAAGTGAGATAAAAACAGTGATGTACGATCATTCGGCAAAAGTCCACAGGAATAGATGGTATTCCTATGGAAGTTTGGAAACTAGGAAGGAAGAAAGTGATAACGATCTGGAAGGTTGTGTTTAACAGTATTTTAAAAGGAGGGGAAGCACTAGCATGTTAATAGAAAGCTGTGGTGGCTGTAATATCTAGATGGCAAAGACCCATCAGATCCAGCTTCATGTAGGCCCATTTCAATTTTAAACCATGATTATAAAGTGTTTATGCCTATAATAGCTAAAAGAATGGCAAGGTGTTGCCAAAATTGACACATGTGGATCAGTGCGGTTTTGTGGAGGGGAAGCAGATATTTGACAACATTAACGGAACAATAGCTGAATATTATATTCATAAAGTAGCAGAAAGTATTAGAAGAACTAAGCCAGCACGGGAATGGAGAAAGGAGATTCTGCTGATAGGGGTGACTGCAATTAGGAATGCAGACAATGGGCAAGATGGGGCTGGAAATTATTGAAGTAAACTGTTAAAATAGCAAAGGTATTGGGAGCAAATAATTAGAGAGGTAAAAGTAATAGAATGATAATAGGCCAATAATTTATTTGGACTGCAAGCTAGAGATTGCCTTCCCCATATCAGAGTATAGGCAAAGAGAAAGAAATAGAAGGATCCTAATTGAAAGACCAGCACTGGCAGAGTTTTTAGTAGAATCTAGACCAGAAGCTGCTGTGAAAAAAGGAATACTTAGTAGAGCATACAATATATTGCATAACTATAAGAATCAATCAGAGGAGGTTAGAAAGGATTGGGAAGAGAGATTGGATAAGAAATTCACAAATAAACAATCTAGGATATATGTACATCTCTCAAATATGCAAAAAAGTCTAGAAGATTTAGGATCTTTGCTTGGAAGTGTTTACATAGGTATTTTTAAACCCCAAGTATACTACAAAGAATTTTTCCACAGGTAGACAGCAAATGTTTGAGGTGTGATTGGGAAGAAAGAAGTAATTGGGAACATATTTCCTGGGAGTGTAATGAGTTGGCAGACTGTAAAGATTCCCTGCAGACTGCTCTGTCAGAGATACTGGGTGAGCAAACTGGTGTAATTAAGGAACTTTTTTGTTTCTGACCTGTGGTACAAAATCGGACTTACCTAGACATAGTAAGGCCTTGCTGAGTCTAATTATGTTGTTTGCCAAAAAAAAGCAATTACTAGAAAATGGAAGTCAAAGTCTAACCCAGCTGTACTTGGATTTGTGAATATAGTGACAGAGATAAAGCAGTTGGAAATGGGATCTTTAGAAAAGGATAGGAGTAAATTATATAGGAAAATTATGAATTGTGGGCACAATACATGCAGAGGAGGAACAAGGTTTAAGGCAAAATTTGAATGAGCCATGTAATGTTTGACTGACAATGAATGGATAGATTATACGGGATGTATAATGTTACAGCTACAATTATGTTAATATGGTTTGTGATGTATAATGTTTGCAACTAAAATTATATCAATATGGTTTGTCTTCATTTTTATGAATATATGATTGCCTGTGTCATACGTGATAATGTAATAAAGATGTTTCTTGTTAAAAAAAGCATTAATAGAACAATGATGATCCAGAGGGAAGCACAGTGTAAAAAATACCACTGTTGTCAGTGGGTCTTGATGCAGAGAAAGCATTTGACAGAGTAACCTGGGTATCTTGAGTAGGGCAATAGAAACATTTGCATTCCCTGATACACAAATAGGGTTAATTAGGAAGATGTATGAGGGAATGAAAGGTAGTTCTTTTCTGGCAAGTTTTGTCTGAACAGGAATCAGGCAGTGTTGTCCTTTTTCCCATTTGTTATTTGGTTTATATTTAGAGCCTCTGGCAAAGAAAATATGGGCCTCAGAAATTCAAGGATATAATTGGTGTGGTAATCAAGAAAAGTTGGCTTTAGTTATAGATGATATTTTGTTCCTGATAAAACCAGAAGAGGACATCTCAGTAATATGGAACATCTTGAGACAGTTGCACATCTTTTCAGGATAGAAAATTAATGAAGAGAAAGCAGAAGATGTAGTTAAAAACTATGTACCCACATATAAATTGGTCCAGCAATACCCATATTTTTGGCTACAAAATAAAATGACGTATTTATGAGTATGGTTTAAAAGGAGTTCTGTTATGTGAGCCAAGGATATATGGGAAGAGACTAAAGAAAAGATAATACAAAAAATGAGAAACTAGAAGCTCTTGTTTATGGATATTGATAGCAAGGCACAAGCAGTGATTTTGTTTTAGTCCCATTAGATTTAGATACAGGTCAGGCATATGCTTATCAACCAGAGGAAAAGATGTGGATAGTAATTAATAGAGTTGAAGTCTTGGAGCAGAAAAAGGCAAGGGTCAAGTGGAATAAGTTGATCCTTGCAATAGAACAAGGTGGATTAGGATTACCTGATTTGAAGGGATATTTTAGAGCAATATAGCTAAGGCTCCTTTACATAACACAATCAGAAAGATATAATTAAAAGTGGAAAGGGATGTTGATGAAGCTGGGGGGGGGGCATAATTCAAGAAATAAGTAGAGAGTGGGATTTTGGATGTAGATTCCTAAGGAGAATAACAGTGGTCTAAGAACTAAGCCAGCATGAGGATGGAGAAAGGAGGTTTTGCCGATATGAATGACTGCAATTAGAGGTACAGAGAGCAGGCAGGAGGGGCTGGAATTTGCTGGAAAAAAACTGGCAAAAGAAGCAAGTTATTGGGCGGAAATAACTAGAGATGGACAGACAATAGAATGGTAAGAAGCCAAGAAGACATTTAGACTGTAGGCTAAAGGCTGCCTTCCTATTGGGGATTGATATATGAGTATTAGCAAAGATAAAGGGATAGGAGAATCCTAAGTGAAAGACCTGCTCTTGTAGAGTTTTTAACTGAATCTAGAGCAGAGGCTGCTGTTAAAAATGGGATACTAATGTGAAAAACTGAGGGGCTGCCAGCCCTGTCAGATAGAATTTTATAGTTAATTTTATGTCATTGTAAATATTAATCTAATCCACAGGCTTGTTTTACAAATGTAAAGAGAAGTATATGTTATGATTAAACTATATGTTGTACTGAGCTTCAAAAATGTAACCACAGTGCACCCTGCTGGAAGAAAGCTGTTAAGTAAAGAATTTTGCAACTGTGTCTGATCTCAAGCTCTGAGACAGGATGTCTGGGCTAGGAAATTCTTTCTATTGTTTTAAGACAGAGATAATTACTAGATTTTACATGTAAAGTGTCCTTTATTGCTGTGGTTTCCTGGCAGGTGCACGATTACAAAGATATGTTAAATTTTGAGTTCTGTGAGTCTGGGAAACTTCAGCAGATGTGTCAAGAATGATGTAATTTGAAATGACTCAGCAGTAAGGTGTATTATCAATTTAAGGGCTATCTCAGAGAGTAAGAATAGCATTTTGTATCATGCCTTGGATCTAGTAAGAAAATCCACTCACCAGCACTTGCTTGCTCTGTATGTAAGTAGTATTTAGAACAGTGATTTCTCTTAGAGATAGGAATATAGCCAGATTAATCTAGCTATTTTCTATATTTATGTCAGACTGTTCTACAATATTGTTTTATAGTATTTCCTGTGATTTCTGAACTCAGTAATGTCATTGTGTTGAAGTAATAAGTATTGTCTTGTGTTTTTATTATTTATTATTAAAATATCTTTAAACCTTTCAACTGTGGCTGTTTCTGTAGAGATAATTTAAGCTGTAGAGTACTTGCATGTATTTAGTGATACTGTATAAGCCACTCCAAAAGGGGGCATAGCCGTGCCAGCCTTCCCCAGGAGTGTCTGTGTGTTTATATATAATTCATATCTCAAAGTGCGTGTGTGTCAGCTACTTGGGCAGGGACACAAAGCACTGGTTGGACAGAGAGGGTGCTGGAGGTTTTGGCTTGACCATTAGGCTGAGATCTGTACCTTATAGCTGTGTCAGTGGTAAGTCTTATTTGGTGATCTGGAGAGAAAGGGAGAAACCAGTCCCAGACAGACTGTGATCTCTGTGTACTCTTAAGGGAAATTGTACTTTACTGTGTGTGTACTTTTTATCCTCCCAATGTGGATGCCCCTTACTGGTGTTAGTGGTGAGGATTGAGGCTCCTTGATTACTGGGCCAGTGCACAGGTGTCACAAATTAGTAGAACATATAAAATACCGCATGATAATAATTTCCTAGCCCAGACATCCTGTCTCAGAGCTTGAGATCAAACACAGTTGCAAAATTCTTTACTTAACAGCTTTCTTCCAGCAGGGTGCACTGCGTTACATTTTTGAAGCTCAGTACAACATATAGTTTAATCAGTTAGAGGAGGTTAGAAAATATTGGGAAGAGAAGTTGGATAAACAATTTACAAGGAAACAATGGGGGTGTAAGTATAGCTCCTAAATATGCAACAAAGTCTAGAAGATTTAGAATGTTTACTTGGAAGTAGTTGCATGGGTGTTTTTTCTACCCCATGCAGACTTCATAGAATTTTTCCTGAGGTAGATGGCCAATGTTAGAGGTGTGATGAGGAAGAAAAAATAACTAGGAACATATGTTTTAGGAGTGTAATGAGTTGACAGATTTTAAAAATTCCTTGCAGAGCAGTCTAGCAGAAATATTGGGTTAGCAAATAGGTGTAACTAAGGAAATTATTTTTGAGCTGGTATACAGGATCTCAATTGCCTAGACATATTAAGGGGTTGTTAAGTTTAATTCTGGTGGCTGCCAAAAAAAGCAATTACTAGAAAATGGAAAACAGTCTAAACCAACTGTATTTGAACTATTGAATATTGTAACAGAGAAAGAAAGAAAGAAAGAACTGGATTTGGGATCTTTAGAAATGAA
The DNA here is from genome assembly GCF_019279795.1 of Protopterus annectens. NCBI lineage: Eukaryota > Metazoa > Chordata > Ceratodontiformes > Protopteridae > Protopterus > Protopterus annectens. The sequence goes on along the minus strand of NC_056750.1, from coordinate 287,637,303 downwards.
TATGAGCAAATTATTTAGAAAAAATGGAAATTGTGGGAACAATACATGAAGAATAGTGTATTGGAGGAGAGGTGAGGTTTAAGGGAAGGCAGTTATTGAGCAATTTCTGTAATGTTGAAATGATGATAAATATACAAAAGAATACATATGCTGTATAATGCTTGCAACTGGGAATATCTTAATATGATTTTTTTATATATAAATGTATGTCTGCCAGTGTCTTAAGTGATAATTCAATAAAGGTGTTAAAAATTAAGATGTGAGAGTGTTCAATCTCGCCTTTGTTCTTACACATGGGTTCGGAGCCGATCCTCGGCTCCGTGTCGGCCGCCTGCGAGCTCTGCATCGAGAAGAAGCTTGAGATCACCTAATACCCACAATCCCCCTCTGCCTTTACCTCAGATCTAGTTTGCCGCTGCAGCGTTCGCATCACTGGGTCGAGCTCGAGCACCTAAGATAAGATTAAGAATTTTTTTCTTGGTACTTTTATCATATAAAGTTATTTAGTGATTTTTTGTGTGTGTGTGGTAAGGTTGAGGGAAACTCGGTACCGTTAAGTTGTTAAAACTTATTTAGAGTTCTCTTCGGGGCCTACCACCCCTTCTTGGATTTGACAACCGGATTGACTAACATTACTGGATTTGACAATTTTACCGGACTTGACTATTTTACTGGATTTGACTTTTCTCTCTTTTTTAGTGACATGTCTGAAAAGGCTAAATCGGGGTTTAAGCGTTGCCAATGTGGGCAAAAAATGTCAGTAACTGACAATCATAGTTCCTGCGTCTACTGTCTTGGCCCTCTCCATCTGCAAGAAGACTGCTCTATTTGTCATTCTTTCAGTGGGAGGGTCATGACAGATAGGCGCAGGAAACTAATGGATAGAGGTTTGTTAAAACCTTCCTTTCAGGAGGCTCTGGATGCTTCTGACCAGGCATCCAAGTCCTCGAAGGAATCGAAGACGTCGGAGCCCAAGTCATCGGCTCCGAGCTCTTCAGCTAAAGTTACATCACCGGTTCCACAGACTTCGGGGCCGAGTGTTCAACTGTTGTCAGTTTCCGAGCCTCGAGTCTTGGAACCGGTGATGGAGCTCCCTCCCCCGACACTGTTGAGGTCGGCTCCGTCTTCGGTTCCTTCGACCCGTTCTTCCAAGCCCCTCTCCGACATCGATGTGGACCGTGTGGTGCAGAAATTATTGGAGCATACGGCCCTATCCAAACTTATATCGGTTTCCACCCAGTTGGTGTCGAAACTTGAAGGCCTTCCATTATCTCCATCCCTTCCTCCTCCGAGACCTGTCCAGTCTTTGGAGCCGGAAGAGGTTGATCTACTGATTGTGGAGCCCTCGGTGCCAGAACCGTCCTTTTCTCGGTCGGCTCTGTTCACCTCGACTCCGTCGGATCCGGTACCGGAGTCTCGGAGCCGACGATCCATCCTTGGTTCCGGGGCCGAGAGTCGAACCGATGTTTCGGTTCCAACTCTTCCTCTCGGGGCCTCGGCGCGGATCGATTCGGCTCCGTCCTCGGGGTCGATGCCTTCAGTGCCTGTTTCGGGGATTCTTCCCATTTCTTCGGAACCGGGAGATTCCTCGACTCGGGACCCGGGGGCCTTCGATCTCATGAGGAAGGTGTTGTCTACCCAGACAACCACATCAGTAGAAGCAGCCTCTCCTCCCCATAAAGGACCGTTATCTTCCTCTGCACCAACGCGCCAAGCACCGTGTCTCAGCCACCCCTGGAGGGTGCCCCTCTTCCTCGGAGGCTTCTTCGGATGCTCCCCGAAGAAGTCCCTAGGAAAAGATTGTGTAAGAGGAGACACTTAGATTCTCCACAAGAATCTTTGACATCCGATACTGACTTGGATGAGTCAGAAGGGTCCCCAAAGTCACCTTCAGAAGATGTCTCTTTTGCTGACATCTTGGAGATCCTAAAACAGAGAGGTGATTGGCAGTCCCTTCCCCCTTCTGAGGATGAGTCAGTCTTGCTGAAGGCATTCGGTGCTCGCCCTTCCTCCTCCTGGGTCACTCCGCCCTTGATGAATTAATGGAGTTGATTGCTCGAAGGCGTGGAGACACCTGACACGTGGAACCAGTCCCTAGGAAGCCTAATAAGTACATCACTGCACCCCAAGACAAGGCTTACCTCACAAAGGGAGTTCCAGTGGACGCCATGGTGGTGGCAGCGGCCATGAAAAAGGAGATGTCGGAATCTTCCTCATCTGTCCATCCGCCTAACAAAGATTCTAGGACTATGGACAGATACGGGAAGCGCATTTTTAGTTCAGCGGCTTTTTCTATGCGATCCCTGAACTATTTGACCCATTTTACACGTTTACAGAGGGATCTAATCAAAGAGCTGGGAGATACCCTCCAGGGTACTACAGATGCTGCGGTCTCAGAGAAAGTTACAGCACATCTCAATACCCTTACATCCATTGTTAACTCATCCATGAGGCTGATATCATACGCAGTCGAAGGATCGAGTAGGGCAGCAGCTTCAGCGATTGCTCTTCGCAGGCAATCCTGGATGCGCTTATGTTCATTCGGAAGCCTTCAAGTCTTCCTTTACTAACGCCCCATTTGATGGTGCCACTCTCTTTGGCCCCAAAGTAAAGGAGACCCTTACCCGGTGTGAACAGGAGGGAAAGACTCTGTCTGCTGTCGGAGTCCGTTTTCCACCCTTCCAGACCGTACCCCAAAGGGCAGCGTGGTGGGAAAATGTGGTTTGAAAACCCCAAGGATCTTTCCCAGGCACACAGGGTGATGCCCCTCTAGAGGCAGAGGAGGGGCAGAGGTGGAAGACGCTGCCCTGGCGGCAGAGGGGTCTGCAAAACCAAGGTGACAGGGATACCCCCTGGAAAACCTTTCCAGCACTCCTGAGAGGAGGCCCGACTGTCCTGCTCTGGAGGCAGTCAGGGGTCGCTAGCTTTATACCCTCAGGCCTGGCAAAACATTACTACAGACAACTGGGTAAAAGCGTTGTTACCAGAGGTTACAGTATACCATTCCTATCCACCTCCATTCCAAAGAAAACTCCCAGATGTACCCCATCTGCGAGACCCAGCAGCTATAGAAATTTCAAAGCTGCTAGAAAAAGAGTCATCCAACCAGTCCCAGCGGACCAAATAGGATTCGTAACTTACTCAAGGTTCTTTTTAGTTCCAAAGAAGACAGGGGACTGGAGGCCGATTCTGGACCTAAGCAACCTCAACACCTTTGTCAAGAAAGAAAAGTTCGAATGGTCACGCTTCAATCGATCCTTCCATTCCTACAGAAGGACGACTGGATGTGCTCAATAGATCTGAAGGACGCATACTACCACATCAAAATGGCCAGGGCGTCCAGGGATCATTTGCGCTTCCGGCTGGGAGCCAGTCACTATCAGTTTCGAGCCCTGCCCTTTGGTCTGACCTCAGCCCCCAGGGTTTTCACCAAATGCATGGCAGTGGTAGCGTCTCATCTGAGACGCCTAGGATTCCAGGTGTTTCCGTATCTGGACGACTGGCTCCTGTCTGCCACCACCCGGCGTCAACTGTTACAGGCCAGGGATTACACTCTACAACTTTGTGTTCACCTCGGAATTTCCGTAAATTTCGAAAAATCTTTATCTTATTCATAGGAGCGGAATTAGATACGCATCATTTAATTCTAAGGCTCCCTCCAGAAAGGATAGTCTCACTTCAAAGCCACATTTCTCTCCTTCTGTCGTCCAAAAAATCCCCAGCAAAGCTGGTTCTGAAGGTCTTGGGTCTCATGGCAGCTTCTCTCATTGCGATACCATTGGGAAGACTGCACATGAGAGTTCTACAATGGCTACTGTTTGCACAATGGTCGTTCCAACAGCTACCTCTGACACACGAAATTCTGATTACAAACACATGCAAATCACACCTAACCTGGTGGCTTCAGACTTGCAACCTTTCCAGCGGAAGACCATTTGTGCTACCCACGCTGTCAGCGACGATAACCACGGACGCTTCCCTGATAGGGTGGGGGGGCATCTTTCAGGGACAGACAGTCCAAGGCGAATGGACCAATTTGGAGTACAATCTGCACATCAATGTTCTGGAGTTGAGGGCAGTGTTTTAGCGTTGCAACACTTTGCTCCCCTTCTTCCTCTAGGGACTATTGCAGTTCAGACAGACAACATGTCTGTAGTCTGGTACATAAACAAGCAAGGGGGAACCAGGTCTTATCAACTATGCAGAGAGGCCATGAGAATTTGGCAATGGGCGGAGTCCACGGGTCGCTTTCTGATCGCAACGCACATCCCGGGGTCATCCAACGTCATAGCCGACAGGCTGAGCAGAGCAATCCTGTTGCCTCACGAGTGGTCCCTCAAACAGTCAATTGCGAAGACGATATTTCACAAGTGGGGCCAGCCTTCCTGCGATCATTTTGCGTCTCCAATGAACGCCAAATGCAGGAGCTACTTGCCCTATTACCCCCTCCAGGGGAAGTCCCCAGGGACGCGCTGGTGCACGATTGGCCCCCGGGTCTCCTGTACGCTTTTCCTCCCTTTCCCCTGATTGCAAAGTTTCTGCAGAAAGCCAACAACCTTCAGAGGACGATAATCCTCATTGCCCCATTCTGGCCTCGTCAAATTTGGTTCCCCTTTCTATTGCAACACCGCATTCGGGGACCGTGGATTCTGGACCCAGAGCCAGATCTACTGACTCACTCGTCAGGAGTTCCTCACCCATCTCTCGAATCACTCCATCTAGCAGCTTGGCTGCTCCGCTTCCCTTTCTAGCCAGGTCTGACTCTCTTACACCGGCAGTTCAGAATATATTAGTGGCTTCTCATAAAGCTTCCACTACAAAGACCTACACCAGTAAATGGAAGCGTTTCGTCTTCTGGGCGAATTCACATCATTTGGACCCTGTTATAGCTCCGTTAAACAAGATCTTGGAGTTTTTGACAGAATTGTTCCATGAAGGAGCTTCTCCTGCCACTTTAAGAGTGCAATTGGCTGCCATTTCCAACTTTCATGTGGAAGAATGTGGTGTGCCTGTTATGGCTCACAGACTTTGTAAGGCTTTTTTAAAAGGATCCTTTCATATTAGACCACCAGTTAGAACTCCTACATCACCTTGGAATCTGAACCTCTTACTTTCTAAATTGATGTTGCCCCCTTTTGAGCCAGCCTCAGTTTGCCCATTGAAGTTTTTATCTTGGAAGACTCTTTTCCTGGTGGCCATTACATCCGCTAGGCGAGTGTCTGAGCTTCAGGCTCTTTCTATTAAACATCCTTATTTGATTTTCCACTCTGACAGAGTATCTCTTCGCACTAATCCATCCTTTCTCCCCAAAGTTTGCTCTACTAATAATATTAATCAGTCCATTGAATTACCCACCTTTTTCAAAAATCACTCTAATAAGTTAGAGTATATGTTGCACAAATTGGATGTCCATAGACAACTCAGGTTTTATTTGGATAGAACAAAAGATCACAGGAAATCTGATCAACTATTTGTAGCCTTTGCTGACAGCAGGAAAGGTGTAGCGGTTACTAAACGAACTCTTTCCAAATGGCTAACTGATTGTATCATATACATCTGAAGTAGGATATTCATTTGTCTGCAACCTGTGGGTTATGGATCCGATATCGGATCCGAACCGGCATAGTTTTCCAGCTATGGATCCAAGCTCTCAGCTCCTCCCCTCACCCATAATGCCCTGCTCTACCCTCATGACCTCAGATCTTGTTTGCCGCGCTGGTAACTAGATGTGGATACATAGCTCTCAGCTAAGTAGACTATTTTCTTGTTGAAAAATAGAGAATTTTTTTCTTTCTTTAACAATTTTTGTGTGAAAGTTGTAGGTTTCCTGTTATTATTGACTGTTTTAGTTTAATTTAAATTTCAGTAGTAATTTTATTCCCTCCCGCTGTAGGTACGTAGAGTGTGTGTGAGGCCTGTGTGCTTCTTTTATTGTTTAAGTTACTTTTCTGTAACTTTAGGTTAAGTTTATAGACTATGGCTGAACAGCCTAAGTCCATATTTTCAAAATGCTCGAGTGTGGCCATAAGCTCTCACCGGCTGATGGCCACACTCGTGTAAAATGTCTTTAGGGTTGAACACCTCACATCTGGTTGTTCCATTTGTGCAGGGTTCAACCCCAGGGCACTGAGGAGCGGAGGTCCAAGCTGGTCTTGGCGGGTCTTTTACCGACCCGGCCGGCTCCGACCCTCGCTCCTTCGAGACTCCTGCGGCTGCAGTTGTTCCCCTGTGGCACCCTCCTGCTCCTGGGACTCAAACTCCCGCTTCAGGACAGGAGAGGCACCTGGCCGAAGCACACAAGCGCGGGCGAGACCTCTGTTTCGCCCCGCCAGCCAAGGCCTCCCCTCACTGTCGGTCGGTCTCCTCCTTCGGCTCCGGTCCCTGTGTGCTTCTCACGGGTCCTGAGGAGGAGCGAGGCTATCGAGGAGGCATTCCAGGCCTACCTCGGTAGCTGTCTCGTCGACCCATACCCTTTCGGATGCTGATCTGGACCGGATGATGAGAAGGTTCATCCAGGCCCAGATGCAGATGGGAGTGTGCCTCCCTCCCGTCCGGGAGCTCAACACCTTTTTAAGCCTATTGCTCCTTCTCCGACCCGCTATCCGGGTTCGAGCAACTGGAGCCGAGCAGCCGGGCGGGGAGGTCGGAGCCGATAGTACTTTGTACCCGGATCCGACCATGCCGAACGGATCAGCCTGGATCCGGATCCGGGGATCAGTGCTCCACCCTCTCTTCGGAGATCAGGGGGAGCATTGTCGGATCTTGATGATTGTCGGGCTCCCCCCTCGCTTTTGATGTAGTGGAGAGGGCTCTGTTGAGGGTCTCCGGACCCCGGCACTTGCTTCGCCGTCCCCCGCTCCCTCTGCACTGGGCCAGGCTTCCACCATCCGGCCCCTGGGACAGCCCGTCTGTGCCCCAAGTTGCTCCCATGGAGCAAATTTGCTGTTTAGGACTCCTCTGACAGCCCCCAGAGGAGGCCCTACAAAGCATATCACGGCAAAAGGAGGCACATTGACTCCCGAGTCTCTCACTGAAGACACGGACTTGGAGGAAGGGAAGGCTCCCCACGGTCACCCCGAGGATGTCTCGGAGACATCATGGAAATGCTCGCCCGGGGGGGTGGTCTGCCCCAAGTCTTCCTCGGACGAGTCCGTGTTCTTGGAGGCATTAAGCAGGCCGTCGGTTTACCTCTTGGGTGTCCCCCTGCCGACCCCTGGTGGACCTTATTACCACCAGGGCGTGGAAGGAACCGGACACCATGGAGCCAATTCCCAAAGACCTGACAGGATCCTTAGCCCGCCCTCCGACAGGACCCATTGGAGTAAGGGGCCTCCTGTAGATGCCATGTTGATGGCGGCGGCACCAAGAGGGAACTGGCTCAGGAGAGTCCCTCAGTCCACCCACCGAGCAAGGAGTCTCGGATGATGGACCGCAAGCGGATGTTCAGTTCGGCGACCTTCTCGGTAAGGGCGCTGAACTCGGATGCAGCGAGACCTTATTAAAGTGCGCTGCATCCCCTGAGTCCATTTCGGAGGAGGACAGAGCTCTGCACTCCACCAAAATGGCCACTCTTAGGTCAGTCAATAATCTATGCGGCTACTCTCCCATGCTACGGAGGCGAGCGCCGCAGAGCTGCGGGACAGGACTGGTCACTCGCCCAGCGTCAGGCCTGGTTCCGCCACGCATTTTTGAGCCTTCAAAGTGGATCGTTGCTACCCCCTTTGATGGTTCTGCTCTGTTTGGCAAGACCGTTGACCAGTTGACGAAGAGGCGAGGGGAGAGAGAGCAGGCTGCCGCCGTCGGAATCTTCTCTCACCCCAGAGGCCCTATTCTAGGAACCAAAAGGGTCAGAAGAAGATGTGGTTCGAAGTCGCAGCAGTCCCAGCCTGCTCGGACAACCAGTCCTTCCGTGGCAGAGGAGGACAGGAGGACGCCGCCCTAGAGGCAGAGGGGCTCCCAGAAACTGGGTCCAGGGAACCTTTCTCTGAGCAGCAACCCTGAGGGTTGCCCGACTGCTCTACTCTGGAGGCAGTCCGGGGGCACCTAGCGGCATGGGAGTCCATAACATCGGACCGCTGGGTTCTCCAAATCATATCCAGGGATATCGCATTCCTTTCCTTCACCTTCCAAAGATGAAGTCCCTCCCAGACGTACCACCCGGTCAAGGAGGGGGCTTTGGCAGAAATTGGCCATCTGCTAGAGAAAAGAGCCATCCAGCCCGTTCCCCAGACCAGATCGGATCAGGGTTCTACTCCAGGTTCTTTTAGTGCCAAAACGGGGAACTAAGACCAATCCTAGACCTCTCTCTCTTGAATCTGGCAGTCCCCAAAGAAAAATTCGAATGGTCACTCTACAATCTATTCTCCCCTTCTGGGAGAAGGCCACTGGATGTGCTCGATAGATCTCAGGCCAGCATTACTACCACATCCTAATGGACAGACGCCAGGAGGTTTCTCCGCTGGGAGCCAGTCACTACCAGTTCCGGGTCCTTCCCTTTGGTCTCACCACAGCCCCCAGGGTGTTTACCAAAGTACTAGCAGTGGTAGCGGCCCACCTGAGGCTTCAGGGGTGCAGGTCTTTCCCTACTGGACTGGCTCCTACCGCCCCAACAAGGCATCTACTTCTCTCTCGTGAGACTCCTTTCTCCATCTTGCTCCATTTCTGGGCATCACAATAAATACAAACAAGTCCAACCTGGCACCCACTCAGCTCTTAGATTTCATAGGGGCCAGACTAGACACAAGGAGTTTACGAGCCTTCCTCACTGCGGACAGAGTTCTAAATCTGCAGCTCAGGTGCGGGCCATTCTCCATTCATGTTCTGTTCCAGCGGAGTTGGTCCTGAGGGCTCTAGGGTCCATGGCTTCGTCGATAGCACTTCTTCCTCTTGCCAGGCTCAATGTCGCATTCTACAGTGGACGCTCTTAGTACAGTGTTCATACCTTGCTCTCCCATGCATCATCCCATAGCGATCAGCAAGGCTTGCAAGCGGTCCCTCTTGTGGTGGCTCCACTCCCGGATCTCCACGCCCCATTTTGCTTTCTCCCTCTCGCCACGGTGACCACGGACGCCTCCGCCTCGGGTGGGGGCACTTATGGGGCGGACAGTCCAAGGCACGTGGAGCGATTCAGAGACCTTACTGCATATCAATGTTCTAGAGAAGAGAGCAGTGCTCTTAGCGTTGCTAGCACTTCAGGACTTTCTTCCCTTGGGAACAATTGCGATTCAATCGGACAATATGTCTGTTGTCTGGTACATCAACAAGCAAGGGGAACAAGGTCTTACCCTCTTTGTCGAGAGGCCATGAGAGTTTGGGAATGGGCAATCTCCACCAATGCTTTCATAGCAACGCATTCCGGTCGGTCCAACATCCTAGCGGACAAGCTCAGTCGCACCATTCTGACCCGTGGTCTCTCAATTGTCAAGTAGCGAACGCATATTCGCACGGTGGGGAACCCTTCATGCGATCTTTTGCTTCTCCCTCAAACACCAAGTCGACAGTTTTTTAATACCTCCTCCGGAGGTACCCCTGGTGCATGCTTGGCCGGTCTTCTGTATGCCTATCCACCCTTGCCTCTGATGCTGCAAGTTCTTCAGAAAGCCTCTCGGGTGGGTTGCAGAATGATTCTCATTGCTCCATTCTGGCCTCGACAGATCTGGTTCCCCTTCCTAAGGTCTCACTCGGTGAATCCTCCTTGGATTCTAGATCCCATCCCGGATCTGATATCCCATCCATCCTGCATTCCTCCTCGAACCTGGACAACCTCAAGCTGACCGCTTGGCTGCTCCAGTTCCACTCTTGATAAGGACTCGGTATTTCTTCACCGGTAAAGGCTATTTTGGTGGCGGCTCATAAACCATCCACTAGAAAGGTTTACGAAGCAAATGGAAACGTTTCTGTGTGGGCGCAAGGCCTAGGTCCCTTCACGGTTCCTCTCCCTGTAGTGCTTGATTTTCTAACCTCTCTCTTAATGATGGTGCCAGCAGTTCCACAGTCAAAGTTCAACTGGCGGCAATTTCTCACTATCACATTGGTCAAGAGTCTAATCCTCTTATGTCAGCCAAATTGTGCAAAGCATTTCTTAAGGGTACTTTCCTTCTCAGGCCCCCTATAAAGCAAGCAGTTCCTCCTTGGGACCTTTCTTTGGTCCTACAGGCCTTGACCGCTCCCCCTTTTGAGCCCGCGGCTACAGTGGATCTCAAATTCTTGTCCTACAAAGCAGCCTTTTGGTAGCCATTACATCAGCCAAGAGAGTTTCTGAACTTCAAGCTTTATCAGCTAAACCTCCTTACTTGGTATTTCATCCGGACCGTGTCTCCCTCAGGACCAACCGTCCTTCTTCCTAAAATCGCTTCTGAAGCAAACATCAATCAATCCATTAACCTCCTGTTTTCTTCCCTAAGTATGAAAACAAAGGTGAATATAAGCTACACACACTAGATGTTCACAGGCAACTAAGATTTTATCTCAACAGGACAGCTGGTCATAGGCAATCCGACCAGCTGTTTATTTCCTTTGCAAAATTCAATTTGGGCAAGCCAATTTCTAAAGTTTCTCTGTCCGCTGGATTTCACAGTGCATTTTATTGGCTTATCAAGCGTCAGGAAGGCTCCGCGCGCGGGGTGTTCATGCCCATTCAACCCGGTCAGTATCTACCTCGGCAGCCTTCAAGGCTAGGATTCCTCTAGATGATATTTGTGCAGCAGCCACGTGGGCTTCATCTCATACATTTATTTCTCACTATAAGTTGGATCTTGCATCTAGGGTAGAGCATCCTTGGAATATCCTTCCATGATGGCCCCAAGATTCAGGTAGCTGGGGACTCTGTCCCACAGGTTGCAGACAAATGAATATCCTACTTCAGATTTAGAAGTTATGTACTCACCATAACGTTCCATCTGAGTAGGTGTATTCATTGTCCCCCTCCTATCCCCTGGCCTTTCAGTTTCCTGCATATTCCTTGTTACCCTTTTGAGGGTATTGTTGCTTTGGCAAACTCGATCTGAGGTCATGAGGGTAGAGCAGGGCATTATGGGTGAGGGGAGGAGCTGAGAGCTTGGATCCATAGCTGGAAAACTATGCGGATCCGATATCGGATCCATAACCCACAGGTTGCAGACAAATGAATACACCTACTCAGATGGAACGTTATGGTGAGTACATAACTTCTAAGTTTATGAGTCTTCTAATCAAACCTTATCGGTCAAACCTAAAGGACATTCTGCAAGATCAGTGTCTACATCCTTGGCTCACGCAGCTCGCCTACCATTAGACACGATTTGTGCAGCTGCTACTTGGGCTAAACCGCATACATTTATCTCTCATTACAAAGTGGACAGGGTTTCTAGGGATAGGGCAACCTTTGGTTCCACTGTGCTCAAGAACGTTCTCCCGTGAGTTCCTCAGGAACATGGAGCTAGGGACGCTACCCATGTGTAAGAACAAAGGCGAGATTGAACACTCTCACATATAGAAGTTATGTCCTTACCATAACGTTCCATGTGGAGTGTTCATCTCGCCTTTGTTCTTACATTCCCACCCTCCCACCCTCAGGAAGAACGTTCAATTTGTTGCCTGGTCTGGAGTATTCTCCTTCTGCATTTGCAATAGTTGTATTTGTATGATACACTTGTGTATATATATGTATATATATATATATGTATATAGATGATCCTTTGATTGTGTAAATTTTGGTATGAGTGTGCTCTCTCTGGCTGCTGGTTTGCTTGCAAACTAGATCTGAGGTAAAGGCAGAGGGGGATTGTAGGTATTAGGTGATCTCGAGCTTCTTCTCGATGCAGAGCTTGCAGGCGGCTCCGAACCCATGTGTAAGAACAAAGGCGAGATGAACACTCCACATGGAACGTTATGGTAAGGACATAACTTCTATTTTATGCCACTCGTGGCTTATTCTGTTTTGGTTTTCTTCATTTTGTCCTGGGCAGGGACCCTCAACCCCTTACAAGTTTGGATAGGCAGCTCCATGTCAGGTGATATACGAAATATTTGAATCTAAAGAGTCTGTAGGACACTAAATACAAGGACAAGGCCTCCAGCCTCTCTTGGTAACTCAGGCCGTTTAGGATCATGACCTCTTTTCTCTGAAACTTTTGGGGTCCCTCAAACTGATTAATATAGTTAGTAAGATGCATGCCAAAAGGGACATTGTATTCAGGGATGGTCCTGATCATTGCACAATATAGAAAGGTAAGGATTTCTTTGGATCAAGAGGAAACACCCTTACCACTGGCAAAGAAAATAAGGGACTCAGAAATTCAAGGATATAATTGGCATGTGTTGTTCATCCAGTCAGGATAAAACAGACGAGCATTCGTGGGTTCTGTTCAAGCAACTTTATTATGAACAAGTACATCAGGATTGAAGCTTAATAACTTTAACTTATGTAAACATATAAACAAACTAGCTGTCACACTCATACATACTCACTCTCTGGCTGCACTCTCAAAATGGCACTGAAGCTAGCATGTGCTTGCTATTTATATGCATGTGCTGTCATAGGAAACTCTTCTTAAAGGTACAACATGCACACACTATTCTACATCCTCCCTCTTTGAGAAATGAGTCATGCAATATTGACAACATTAGTTGACACGCAAATGATGCAAATAAATCTTTGTCATGCAGTTATACAGAACTAAATACATATTGACAATTATGTCCATGTTGCTGTGTATTTCACTCTAGGTCTGGAAATACGACCACATCGTGTGACGTAGAAATTAGAATGAGGTCTAGCAAGAGGTCTAGCAACTGGGACTGTCTCTGCTGAATGTTCAACTTTGGGAATATCAGGAACATCATCAGGAATGGAAGTCAAAGTTATGACATGTTCTGCAAAAGGAACATTGTCTAGATTGCTCTGAGATCTAGAGTCTATATCACAGGAACAATGCGGCAATATCGATTCTGATACAAGAAGAAGATGTCTGTGATTTCTTCTGTACTCCACACCCTCAGATTCTACGAAGAAGGATCTTGGCTTGGCACATACTTATTACTTGACCAAGCCGGTAGAAACCTTTCACTGTTTGTATTCTCACTGTCTCTACTCCTTTCAATGGATGAAGAAATCTGCTCGATTTATCATAGCTGGACTTCTGGAAAGAATGCTTTCTGAATAGCTGAGCTTTGATTGTTCTGTTGTTCTTTGCTTTAGGCCTCAAGAAACTGGAACTGATATGCATTGTTGTTCTGGTTTGCCTAGATAGAAGTCCCTGAGTGGGCAAGCCAAGTATATCATCACGGGGTATGTTTCTGAGAATGGGTAAATTCAAAAAGGCATTGGTATTATCATGGTTTGACTTCTCTAATAATTGCTTTGTACTCTGTACTGCATGTTCAGCTACTCCCTTTGACTGTGGATCTTCTGGACTACTGCATGGATTGTGCTATCCCTAACAGAACCAAGATGCTATCCTCCAGAAAAGGAAGCCAATCCGGTGGTCCCCTGCCATAAACAAACTCTACAACAGAAGAAAGAAACTGCTGCAAAAAAGAGTAAAATCCCATGATTGGAGGAACTCCCTGGTCAGCCTGAGTAAGAAGCTGACATCCCTCATAAAATCCTCCAAAGCTAGTTACGAAAACAAAACTGCCACTGTTTCTAAAGACAACCACAAAGCATTCTATAGCTATGTCAAGAATCTAACTGGCAACACTCAGATCTGCTCTGAGTTACAGCACGATGGCACTAAATATACAGAACAAACTGATATTGCCAAACATCCTGGCAGATAGATTCAGTGCTAACTTTACCCCCTCTCAACCCCTAAAGGGCCCATCTCTATACCAGAAGAATGCAAAGTTCTTGTAATCATGGGTGCACAGGTAAAAAACACACTCTCCAAAGCCAAGAACACAGCATCCATGGGACCTGACAACATCCCAGGCTGCATTCTACACGAACTGCAGAACAAACTGGTACCCTACCTAAGTACCATGTTCAGTCATAGCCTCACCTCAGGCTTTGTCCCCACTGAATGGCACACAGCGATGGTTATTCCACTCCACGAAGGGGGATCCACCACGGACCCTGAGAACTACTGCACCATTAGCCTGACAAGCCTGGTCTGCAAGGCCATGGAACGTATAATCATGGAACTTATAAACAAAATCTCCAAACTCTGGACCCCACCCAGTTTGAGTTTGTAAAAGGCAGATCATGTCTCCTAAACATGATAGACTTCTTTGAAGCAGTCACCAAAGCTGTAGATGAGGGTAAGATGGTCCACACAGCCTATCTAGATCTTGCCAAGGCTTTCGACACCATCCCCCACTCTGGAATTATAGATAAACTCACTAAACTAGGTATAAATCCCTATGTTACAAGATGGGTTGCCAACTGGCTCACTGACAGAATCCACACTGTGAAAGTAGCAGACTCCAAATCCGACTTCAGACCAGTGACAAAGGGAATACCACAGGGTTCAGTCCTGGGTCCTCTCCTGTTTGGTATCTACTTCTCTGAAGTACAGGCTAACACAGAAGGTCTTTGACTAACAAAGTTCACAAATGCCTGCAAACTAGGAGCCATAATCGAAACTCCTAACAATGTGGACATCCTACAAAAGGGCCTCACTGAGACAGATGCCTGGTGTCAAAGCCATGACCTCAAACTCACTGCCAAAAAGTGCATTGTCATCCCTTTTGGTAAAAACCCTCCACCCGTGAACTACCACATAGGCTGTAGTCTACTTAACACCAAAAGTGTGGTAAGAGACCTTGGGACACAGGTGGACAGTAGTCTCTCCTTTGGTAATCACATCACCACAGTAGTCAGGAAATCCTTCTACGTGGCACACCTCATCACAAAAGGTTTCTCATCCAGGAAAAAAGAGGTCATTGTTCCCCTCTACTCGTCACTCATTAGACCCATTGTAGAGTACAACACCCCTTTTGGTATGTACCTCACAAGACATCTACAACAACTGGAAAGGCCTCAGAAATACCTCACAAAGAGGATTACCGGCCTCAAACAGATGCCCTACGCATACCGTCTCAAAAAACTCCAGTTTTACTCCGTCGCATATCGCCTACTCAGAGATGATCTCTGCTTAACATACAAAACCATGTCAAACCCAGAGCTGTTGGACATGCTCCACTTAAAGAAATCCCAGTCCCTCCGAGCTACACACTCTAGGGACCTAAACCTTGTCATCACAACAAACAGAACATGCTGGAGGGATAGATTCCTGTCCCAGAGACTTCCCATACTCTGGAACAAACTACCTATTTCTATCAAACAAAGCTCCTCATTAGCACTCTTCATGAAAAATGTTGATGATTGGATGGGAAATAGGAAATTCACCCCGGGGATCACTTCTGTGGTTCTGCTCGACAGGGGCACAGGTAAATAATTTTCTTGGGTGGCGAAAGCCAGGGTACCTTTTTGGCTTGGCTTATATAGGCCCTAGGGCCAATAGCCTAGTACCGACCTATGAACCTAATAACATGTACAAAGTCACATTCTTTTCAAATTTCTGAAACAACTGACTGGTAAATTGGGTACCATTGTCAGAAATAACTTTGTGTGGACTACCATGGACTGAGAAATTACGTTTCAACTTGGTGATAACAGCAGTGCACATTAGATTAGCTAGTAAATCAGTCTCGAACCAGTTCAAATAAGAGTCTACCAACACTAAGTAATGCTGATTGTTCCACTCAAATATATCAGTTGCTACTGTTGACCAAGGTAGTTCAGGAACCTGGCTTAGCTGAAGTGGTTCTTTCTGCGAATGCGGTTTAGTAATATTGCATACTGAACAAGAAGAAAGTACTTTATCAATGTCTTTTACTAGAGAAGGCCAAAATACTAGTCCTCTTGCCCTTCTTTGGTAGATTCAGAACCTGGGTGACCATGATGCAAAATCTGGATATATTAATGTTGTAAGGAAGCAGAAACAACAATTTTAGGACCTTTGAAAATAATGTCATCTTCCATCAGCATCTCATCTCTGTAAGGAAAATAAGTTTGCACTTCAGATGGTACACTAGATTGCTTTGACAGCCATCCAACATTAATGTACTGGTTGAGCTGTTGCAAACTTGGATCAGTCTTTATCGTATCTCTCTCAGCTCATCAATTCTCATGGTAGAAAAAATTATGCACTTCCATGGCATCAAAGTCAAAATTCTCTGCATGAAGTTGTTCCTTTATATTTGTGGGTGATCTGGAAAAGGTATCAGTCAGATAAAGAAACTTTCCTTTTGTATAGACCATTTTGACGTTGTATTTTTGCAATTTGAGCATCGTTCTTTGTAATCTTGCTGGATCTGAAAGTGTAGGCTTCTTTAAAATAGTGACTTGAAGTTGGTGATCAATTTCAATCTGAATAGCTCGACCGTAAATATAATCATGAAACTTTGAACATGCATATACTATTGCCAAAAGTTCTTTCTTAATTTGAGCATATTGCATTTCAGTTTGGTAAGAAATCTAGATGCAGAGGATACTGGTCTGCCTTCTTGAAGAATAACTGCTCCAAGACCAAATTTTGAAGCATCACAGGAAAGTTACTGGTTTGTTGATATCCTAGTATCCTAATGTAGGTGGGGGTGGCAATTTTTTGCTTAAGGTCTTGAAATGCTCTCTCGTGCTGTTCCAGCAAAGACCATGTAACATTTTTGCACGTCAGCTCTCTCAAAGGCGGTGTCAACTCACTGAAGTCTTGTATAAACTTTCCTAAATAGTTGACCATACCAAGAAAACATTGCAGAGCTTGAACATTATCTGGTAGTGGCATCTCAAGAATGGCTGCTTGCTTGGATGAGTCTGGTTGCAAGCCTGTGCTGGTAAATAAATGATCTTCATATGTAACTTCTGTTAGTTTGAATTTGCACTTCAGAGGATTGAGCTTTAAGTTCATTTCACGTATTCTGTCTAGAACTTTCCTAAAGTTTCTGTCATGCTCTGCTTCACCATTGCATCCAACCAATATATCATCTACTATTATGGCACAAGAATAACCTGAAAAAATGTGCCCTATTGCACACTGAAAGACTTCACTTGCAGAATTTATTCCAAATGGTATCCTGAGGAATCTATATCTTCCAAATAGGGTACTGAAAGTAATCAGTAGTGAAGATGTGCAATCAAGCATCACTTGCCAAAATGAACTTTTTGCATCCAAGACAGAAAAAACAGTGGCTTTCAGTATTAGGGCTGTGACTTCCTCGACTGTATGCATAGGATAATGGGGTTTCTTTAATGCTTTGTTCAAATCTCTTAGGCCGATACATATTCTGATTTCTTCTGAGCCTTTTTTGTGGGCTGCTACCGTGGACAACACCCACTCATTTGGTTCTGTAACTGGACAAATTGCACCTTGCTGCACCATTTTATCCACCTGAGCTTTGACTTTATTCTGCATAGCTATCGGAACTTTTCTTGCTGGTATGACCACTGGACTGACCTCTGAGTCCAACCTCATAGAAGTCACAACTGGAAGTTTGCCTAACTTTTCATCGCAAACACCAGCATACTCTGTGAAAATAGCTTCAGTAAAATTGGAACTAGGATATGTGCTTATATGATGAACTTCTTTGGTAAAGGAAAGCAGATTCATTCTCAAACTGTCTCTGAGACCCAGTATTGACTGCACAGGTCTTCAGACTACATAGAATATTAAGCTGTAGCAGTTCCTAGCCAAATAACATGAAAGCCCTACTGAGCCTTCGGTTTGAATTTCTTCACCTCCATAAGCAACACATTTCACACAACTGACCACATTAAGTTGTTCACCAGCTGTCACCTTAGCAAACGTGTCTGCTGACATAACATTACACGTTAAACCAGTGTCTGCTTTGAGCTCGGTGGATTTACCATTGATCTGGACAGTACAAAACACTTAATTATTTGCCAAGAAATTTACTGCATCAACCTTTTCTCCAGTTACTGATGCACCATCTATGTAGAAAGTAGAATTGCAGCTCTCTATGTGAGCAACTTGCTTTTGTATGTGACACATCTTTATAATGGTGCAAGGTTTACTTGATTTGCAAAACTTTTGAAAATGGTTCCATTTTTTACACTTGTGGCATTGCTGACCAAATACTAAGCATTTTTTCTCTTTTAGACTCATGATTGGCACCACAATTGTGGCAGCTAACAATAAAGGTTGATTTGGGTTTTAGTGACTCACCCTTGTACTGCACTGAGCTTGTCTTTTTCTTAGAACTTGCTGGAAAAATATGGATTTTACCTGAGTAGCCTGCAGGGGTGGCAGGTGTCATGTGCTTAGGCCTGCTTCTGCTAGCCACATATTGCATGCTGTCTGCATTTGTTCTGGAGCCTACTGAAACCATGCTCTTATAACTTGAAGCATACTTGTGTGCCTTTCTGTAACTTCATGGATTTGACAAATCTCAATAGCTTTGCTCAGCGTTAAATCACTGTTATGAAGCAAAATCTTTCTCACTGCAGTACTATTAATACCACACACAAGCCTGTATTTTATTAACTCGTCTTTTAAATCACCAAACCTACACATCTTAGCTTTGTTTCTCAGGTCAGTAATATAAAAAAGTCTTTCGGCTTTTCCCAGTTAGGGGTCGCCACAGTGGAACTCCAGTCCGCTAATTATCGGCAGTGGATTTTTACGGTGCCGAGTTGCCAGCCCGACACCCACCTTTCAAATAAAGCACACCCATTCATGCACACACCTACCTGCATGTCTTTAAATGTCACTCGACCGAGGGGAGGACATGCAGACTCCGCACAGTAGGCGCTCCAGCCGAGAATCAAACGGGAGAACCTCTTGCTGTGAGGCGACAACGCTAACCACTGTACCACTGCCAGGTCAGTAATATAAGCTTCAAAAATTTCTCCTGGTTTTTGATCTCTTGTGTAAAACAAATGCCTCTCTTATGTAACATTTGTCTGGGGGTTACACATTTCCCTGAATTTGCATTTCAAACACTCGTGGTCTTCCCTTGATTCAGCCTGTACAACAGTATGATGGTTTTCACCTTCTCCCTCATATACAGTTGGTGCATAGACAAATGAAGTATCTCTTTCAATGGCCTCTGACCCAGCTAGGTTTAGCAAAATGAATGCCCTGGTGCATGCATCTTTGTCAGAATAAGCTGCTTGCATAAAAATATCATACTCTTGCTCAGATATTCTCCAATACTCTGCAATAGTCTGATCAAATACAAGTAGTGATGGTTTTCGAAATCCATCTGCCATATTAACACATTACAGTAAAACACAACGCAGTCCAAATCCACTTTTATCTGTACAAACATGCACAGTTGCACATATGCCTGAAATTTGTGTCAGTATTTATAACTATGCCCAATAGCACAGCAAGCCTCTGAATAACTGAACTTTGTGAAATAAGTCTGTCAGGCACAAGAATACTCTTTGAAATTACTATACTGTAAGAAATCATCTCTTACCAGTGTAAGAAACATTTCAAAATAACTACACTGTGCGAATAAACTGGGCAGAAGAATCTCAGAATAAGAAACATTTAGAAGTAATTGCACATTGTGAATAAACAGTACACAGCACACTGAAACTTTCCCAAAATGGGTGTAATTTATTAAATAACTCTTTACAGTGTAATAAACACTCTGTAATGGCGACACTTTGCGAATAGACACACCCAGCACAAGAAACTTTTCAAAATTACTGCATTGTGACTACACTTTATGAGATAGTTGCACTTTGCACACAAATAAACTCTTAGGAATAAATCCACAGTAATAAGCACACACTGTAAGCACTTTTACACACTTTGATTTCATTCGAATAACTCTAGTTATGCCCTGACTACAATGTAAAATAGTAGTTATACCAAAACACAGTACTTTGCCAAAAAACATGCAGTTGCCTTGCTTTATTTATACGTAATGTGCTCTTTTTGCCCTTATTATATTTGTTTTGCTCATTTCATAGGTTCATAGGTTGATACTAGGCTATCTGCCGTAGGGCATTTATAAGCCTAGCCAGAGTGTGTTTGGCTTTCTCCACCCTTTTAGATTAGTTGACTGTGCCTCTGTATAGTAGGTCACAGAAGGTAGCCCTTTTAAGGTTAGTTTACTGTACCAGAAGAGATACCAGGGGTAAACTTACGATCTCCCATCCACTCGTCAAGATTTCTCTTGAAGGGGGTCAGTGAGGGGCTCTGCCTAACATGGATTGGGATTTGTTCCAGAGTGAGGGGAGCCACTGGGATATGAATCTGTCCCTCCAGCATGTCCTATTTATTTCTGTGCTGAGGTTCAAGTCCCTGGAGCGTGTAGCTCTAAGGGATTTGGATTTCCTGAGGTGAAGCATGTCCATTAATTCTGGGTTGGACATGGCTTTATACGTCAGACACAGATCGCCTCTGAGTAGGCGGTACGCAACTTAGTAGAGCTGGAGTTTCTTTAGCCGAACTGCATAGGGCATCTGTTTGAGCCCCTTGATCCTCTTGGTGAGATACTTTTGGGGTCTTTCCAGTTGTTGCAGGTGTCGGATAATTATGGGCCTGATAAGTGATGAGTAGAGGGGCACAATGACCTCTCTTGATCTAGATGTGAACCCTTTCGTGATAAGGTGGGCTATATAGAAGTTCTTTATAACCACTTTGGCAACGTGATTATCAAAGGAGAGATTGCTATCTACTTGGGTCCCCAAGTCTCTAATTACTTCTTCTGTACTTAATGGATTACCACCTATGTGGTAATTTGTGGGCACTTTGTTTTTCCCAAAGGGGATGACTATACACATTTTGACATTTAGCTTTAGGCCATGGCTCTGGCACCAGTTATCCATCTCTGTGAGACCCTTTTGGAGGATGCTTGTGTCAGCCGTAGAGTCAATTACGGCACCCAGTTTGTAGTCATCTGCGAACTTGGTCAACCATAGTCCACCTGTGTTAGCCTGTACCTTGGAGAAATATATACCGAACAAGCGAGGTCCCAGGACTGAGCCTTGTGGGACGCCACTTGTAACTGGTTTAGAGTCTGACATGGCACCTGCTATTCTGACCATGTGGGTTCTATCCCTGAGCCAGTTTGCAACCCATCTTGTGACAATAGGGGTTGATATTTAAGCTGGTGAGCTTATTTATGATGCCCGAGTGGGGTATTGTGTCGAAGGCTTTTGCGAGGTCCAGGTAGGCTGTGTGGACTACCTTCCCTTCATCTATGGCTTTGGTAACTGTTTCAAAGAAGTTGACCAGGTTCAAGAGGCAAGATCTGCCCTTAACAAAGCCGAATTGGGTAGGATCCAGTGTCTGGAGATTCCCAATGTCTTTGTTTATGATTTCCATGATGATACGCTCCATAGCTTTGCAGACCAGGCTTATAGGACGATAGTTTCCGAGGTCTGTTGTGGCACCACCTTTGTGGAGTGGGACCACTGTTGCTGTACGCCATTCCTTGGATACATATCCTGTAGTAAGGCTGAGATTGAACAGTGACTTTATATGAGGGTTAAGTTCTTCTTGGAGCTCGTGTAAGACGCAGCCCGGGACACCATCTGGTCCCATTGATGCTGTGTTTTTTGCTTTGGAGAGGGCAGTTCTCACCTGTACATCTGTGATGTCAGGAAGGCTACACTCTGTTGGGATAGACATTTGCTCTTTTGGGGGGGAAGGGGGGGAGTTTGCACTGAACCTTTCTGCCAGGATGTTGGCAATGTCTGTGGGTTCAGTGTATTTTTTTGTCATTTTGCACTAACTCAGAGCATATCTGGGAGTTGCCTCCCAGGTTTCTGACATAACTAAAGAAGGCCTTGTGATTATCTTTAGTGCCTTGTGCAATTTTTCTTTCGAAGCTGGCCTTAGATGATTTTATGAGGGATCGTAGTTTCTTGCTAGTACTGATCAGTGAAGCCTTCCCTTTTTGGAATTTTGCTCTGTCATGCAGTAGCTTTCTCCTTCTGTTGTATAGCTTATTTATGGCTGGGGTCCACCAGACAGGTCTCCTGCCTTTGGAGGAGTGAGTCTTGGTTTTATTTGGGATAGCATGCTCCATGCATTCCTGCAGGTGTCCATAGAATGCTTTTGTAAAGGATTCTGCATTTTGGGCCGTATTTTCCACTGGCCCGGGGGCTTTGAAGGATTCCACCTCAGTTTTGAGAAGTGTGAAGTTTGCTTTTGAGAAGTTCTTCACCGTGGTTTCCATGGCTAGGGGTGGGGACGGAATATGGATGTCCAGTGATATTTGTTTATGGTCTGATCTTACCAATGAGGGGTATACCTCTGGTGTGGAACATAGAGACCCCATGTTGGTGATGACCAGATCCAATATGTTTTCCCCTCTTGTGGGAGTGGTGACCAGTTGTTCCATAGCATTTGAGTTTATACATTCTAGGAACCGTTGGGCGAGGGTGTTTGGGCTTGAGTAGTTTTCCCAATCGATGTTTGGGTAGTTGAAGTCACCCAGTATAATAGTGTTTGGAGAGACCTTCATATTCTCCAGTGTTCTCAGGAAAGCCTAGTGAGGTTCCTGTGTTTGGGAGAGTGGTCTGTAGCAGGCTACAAACTGAAAGGCAGTTTTGCCCACTGTTAGTTGCACATGGATGGTCTTCGATGCTTCGTGCAGTGCCACTAACCTGGAGGTGTGGGTATCTTTGATAAATATGGATACTCCCCCTCCTTTTGTGGTTCGGTCTGAGTTTTGGGGCCGGAAAGCATGGTATGAAGTATAACCTGTAAGTGCTGGGGTGCTCTTGGGAGCCTTGAACCAGGTTTCTGTTACTGCACAGATATCGATATTCTCCATACTGAGGAGAGTCTCAAGTGCGTGC
The DNA here is from genome assembly GCF_019279795.1 of Protopterus annectens. Classification (NCBI taxonomy): domain Eukaryota; kingdom Metazoa; phylum Chordata; order Ceratodontiformes; family Protopteridae; genus Protopterus; species Protopterus annectens. The sequence goes on along the minus strand of NC_056750.1, from coordinate 287,614,538 downwards.
ATCTTGAGGTTTAGACTTCTGGAGTTGAGCAGCATTACCCTTAGTTTTTTTTTCTTTGTGTTGTCTATGGGGGGGGGGGGTTTGTCTTTTGAGCCTTGCCTAAAAAAGGCACTATGGGGGAGGCAAGAGCCTTTGCCAGTATTCAAAAACCCAGGGGTGACAGGTGCAAGCCGTCCCTAGCAAAGCAACGTGGCTTGTCGAGCATGTCATCCCAGGCTGTCAGACACTGGATCCCCTTTGAATGACACCAATACTTTAGCCAATTGTTAAAATTGATCATTTTGTCTTTATAATGTGGCATCATTCTTGGTGAGGGTAAGATGCTACTCAAGGTCAGGGTCATACCGGCCTGGGCTTCATGATCAAAGACCTCCTGTATGTCTTTTTTCATGTAGTCCAGGGAGGTACGTCTCAGGTCATTCACACCAGCATGGACAATGATGGAGTCATATTTGTACTTGCTTTGGAGTCTCCTGAGTGCTTGTGTTATGTGGCAGATCCTGGCACCCGACAGGCAGCTTACAGTGACCTTCTCCTTGTTCAGCCTGGTGAGTAGGACGTCAGTGTGTCTGACAATAGAGTCACCTATTACAAGTGTATTAGGTGTGTTGTTTAGCCTTAAGGGCAGAAACTGTGTGTCACACTGACTTTGTGAGCTATGTGCTACGTGGATATTGTTTCGTGGTAGGTGTTGCTTGGATGTCTGCTTTGGAGGTCTCTGCTGCTTAGGCAGATTTTTATTTAGAGCCTCCGAGTATATTTTTGTGTGTTTATGTGTTTGGTTTGCTGATGCGATAGGTCTATGTGAGACTGGATTTATGGTGTGTGTGGTTACCTTCTCCTCCTGACAGGCTGTGCCAGTACTGGGTTGAGAGAGCTTAGCCTCCAGTTTGGCTATATAGTTGCATCTCTCACATATATTTGAGCTTGTTGGGAGGAGGAGAGGGTGGTCTGTATACATAAGGCAGTTGTAACATTGCCTCAAGATTCCCAGATTCACCAGCTGGACTGGAGAGTAAACTCGAAATTGACCTTTGGACATGCCTGAATAATATAGGGAACTACTTATTGACTGATCAGAAAGAACCAATAGGGAGCAAGTGCTTAGAAGGAGTATAAGAGGATGTAGTGCTTTAGTTTGTGTTTACCTATGAGATTACTTATACGAGCAAGTTCAGGGCTTTAGAATAAAAATAGAGTGCTTAATTAGAGATTTAGAGCAGTTCTAAGGGAAAAAGTGAAGAGCAGAATTTGTGGAGCCGGGAATAGTTTAAACCTTTGTTTAGGCGGCACTGCCCGATGCTGCTCTGTGCGCAAGACCGCACTCAGTTCTAATTTCTGCCTGACTCAGAAGAGAGAGAGCTGTGGTCTCTTTTGAAGTTTTAATATGCTGTTAAAGCAGAATGCAAGTAAAACACAAGGTAAAGCAAACAAACCACAGTATTCAAAATATAGAAAGGCAATAAAGTAATACAAAATACAAAAAATAAAAGCAAACTAACCTTTCCTTCACAGCAAAGTGTAGCAGAGTCTGGATGAGCCTTTCTGGTAAAGCTTGGAAATGTTTTATTTTACCCCTTAAATAGAAGGTTTAGTTCCTAGCTCCACCCCCTCAGTTAACAAATGATTAACCTTAAGTGACCTCTTCTGTCTTATGAATGAGTCCTTAATTGATCAGTTCTAATTTCTGCCTGACTCAGTTCTAATTTCTGCCTGACTCAGAAGAGAGAGAGCTGCGGTCTCTTTTGAATGCAAGTAAAACACAAGGTAAAGAAAACAAACCACAGTATTCAAAATATAGAAAGGCAATAAAGTAATACAAAATACAAAAAATAAAAGCAAACTAACCTTTCCTTCACAGCAAAGTGTAGCAGAGTCTGGATGAGCCTTTCTGGTAATCTTTGTTAATCTTTTTTCATGCCCATTATATGTTTCTTGCACTCATTTTACTCTAAACATACCCATTTTACTTTAAACATGCTCATTTTGCAATTCTGAGGTAATTCCAAACCCCTTATGTGCTTTTCAGATAATCATTTTATCAAATATCTCAATTTTAAACATTTTGTTTAATTAATAAACTTTTTGTTCCTCTCACATGCTTAATAATGAGGTTTGTACCCTTGTAATGCTTTGTTTTATCTTTTTTAAAAAATAAATAATTTGTGCATGTTTTCATTACCTTTACTTCATTTCTGGCCCTTTTTGTACTCTGTTCTCTTAGTTTACCTTCCCTGTTAATTCTGTACCTTGTAGCTCTGAAAAGCAGTCGCTGGAATCCCTGTTCGGACACCATGTCTCTCGTCCAGTCAGGATAAAACCGACAGCATTCGTGGATTCTGTTCAAACAGCTATTATGTACAAACACATTGGGATTGTGGCTTAATAACTTTAACTTAGGTAAACTTCTAAACAAACTAGCTATCACACTCATGTATGCTCACTTTCTGGCTGCAGTCTTAAAGTGGCACTGAAGCTAGCATGTGCATGCAATTTATATGCACTTGCTGTCCTTAGAAACTCTTCTTAAAGGTACAGCATACACACACTATTCTACAGTATGGTAGTCAAGAAATGCTGGCTGTGTTTGCAGATGATATTATTTTATACCTGACAAAAGCTAGAAAGGGACATTACAGTGTTGTGGAACATTTTAAGACAGTTTCAAATCTTCTCAGGATATAAATTTAGTGAAGCTAAATGAAAGGCAATAGCAGTAAATTATGTACCCACACACAAATTGGTCCAGCAATATCCATATTTATGGGGACATGATAAAATTAAGTATTTAGGAGTATGGATTAAAAATGACTCCATTGTGGCAGCTAAGGATATGTGGGAGAAGACTAAACAGAAGATAATACAAAAACTGAGGATCTGGAAGCTTTGTTATATGGATAAGATAATAAGATACAAACATTTAAAATGTTTTTAGTCCGTTTAGTTTTATACACAGGTTAGGCATATTTATATCAACCAGAGGAGAAGTTGTGGATAGCAATTAAAAAAGGCCTGAAAATTTTTATCTGTGAGGGGAAGACTACATGAGTCACGTGGGATAAGCTGATTCTTCCAATAGAACAATGGGGATTATGGTTCCCCGATTTGAAGGGGTATTTTAGGGCAATGGAGTTAAGAATCTTATACATAGCACAAGCAGTAAACTATAATTCAAAGTGAAAAGGTATGATGGTGATAGAGGGAAGAAGCTCAATAAACAAGAAGACACTGGGATTTTGGATGCAGACCCTTAAGGAGAATGGCAGTAATCATAGGTTTATATATGTTTTCCAGGCTAATGGCCACAAGGGCTTTTTTAAGCCTAGCCATGCATCCCATATCTCTGAGAAGTTCTGATACCCTTGATAAGTGTAGGCAGGGGCCTGGGAGATGAACCATTTACAGGTTGCCTGTGTCCATTAGAGACATAGGTGCCAAATCAGGGATGAATTTCCATTTCCCCATCTAATTGTCCAAGTTGCACTTGAATTGGGTTAGGGAGGAACTCTGCTTCACATGGATGGGGAGCCTGTTCCATAGACTGGGTAGTCACTGGGATACATACTTGTCTCTCCAGTAGGTCCTGTTTATATCACAGGCAAGGTTTAAGTCTTTAGAACAGGTAATTCTGGTGCTGTTTGCTTTGTGGATATGCAGGAGGTCATCAGAGTGGGTTCTGACAATGCCCTGTATGCCAGCCATAGAGCACCCCTCAAAAGGCTGTAGGAGGCAGAATACAAGGATAAGGCCTTGAGGCGGTCTGCATAGGACATTTTACTTGCACCCTGTTTTCTTATAGTGAGGATCCTCTCTATACGTTCCAATTGTTGGATATGCCTGGTTAGGTACATACGAAAGGAGGCATTGTACTCAATGATAGGTCTGACGAATGCCGAATACAGTGGAACAATGACTTTCTTGGACTTGGATGCCATACTTTTGTTTATAAATTGCACAACATAGAATGATTTCCTCACTACTGGAGACACGTGATGGTTAAAGGCAAGATTACTATCTATGTGTGTCCATAAGTCCTGACTACTGGGTCAGCTGTAAGGGGTGTGTTGTCAATATGATAGTTACCAGGGATGGATGACTTCACAAAGGATACTATTATGCATTTCTTGGCATTTAGTTTTACTCCATGGCTCTGACACCAGCTGTTTCTGTGTCAGCCCATCCTGGATAGCAATTTTGTCAGTGTGGGATTCAATGACAGCTCCTAATTTGCAATCATGTGTAAATGTATTCAGCCAGAGACCACTGACATTGGCCTTGACTTCTGAGAAGTAAATGCCAAAAAGGAGCAGTCTGAGGACTTATCCCTGAGGGACTCCACTTGTGACTGGCCTCTTTGTAGAGGTGGACTCCCCAGTTCTAACTTCCTGGGTCCTGTCTGTAAGCCAGTTGGCTATCCACTAGGTGACATACGTGTTTGTACTTAACCTCTTGAGTTTGTCCATAATGCCCGAGTGGGGTATTGTCAAATGCCTTGGCCAAGTCATGGTAGGCAGTGTGAACCATTTTTCCCTCATCCATTGCTTTGGTTACCTTCTCAAGGAAGTCCACCAGGGTGAGTAGCCATGATCTTCCCGTGATGAAACCAAACTGAGTTGGGTCCAGTGTCTGGAGGTTTACTGTATCTGTATTGATCATCTCCATGATAATTCTTTCCATGGCTTTACATATAAGATTAGTGAGACTTATGGGTCTTTAGTTTCCAGGGTATGCTGATGCCCCGTCTTTGTGTAGAGGAATGACTGTTGCCGTTCAACATTCATGAGACACAAAGCTTTTTGGAGGCTACAGTTAAATAGTAATTCCAGAGGCCCTGATAAGTCATGTTTCATGCTGTTTAGAAGGCATCCTGTGTATTGTCTGGGCCCATTGATGCAGTGTTCTTGGTGTTAGAGAGATAATATTATATTTATAAAGTAGCAGAAAGTGTTTTAAGAACTAAGCCAGCAGAGGGAATGTAGAAAAGAGATTCTGCTGATAGGGATGACTGCAATTAGGGATATAGGCAATAGGCAAGAGTGGGCTGGAATTTATTGGAAAAAACTGGCAAAGGATCGAAGGTATCGGGAGCAAATAACTAGAAATGGAAAGGTAATAAAATGGGAAGACGCCAAGAATTTATTTGGACTGCAGGTTAGAGATTGCCTTCCCTATCAAGGATTGATATCAGAGTATAGGCAAAGAGAAAAAAATAAGGGGCCCTAAATGAAAGACCAACAAGCACTGGTAGAGTTTTTAATAGCATCTAGAACAAAAGCTGCCATTAAGAAAGGAATAATTAGCAGAGCATATAAAATATTGCATGACAACTATAAGACTCAATCTGTGGAGGTTAGAAAGGATTGGGAAGAGGCACTGGATAAGCAATTCACAAAGAGAGAATGGGGAGATATATGTATATCTCCCAAATATGCAACAAAGTATAGAAGATTTAGGATCTTTGCTTGAAAGTGTTTACATAAGTATTTTTATACCACAAGTAATTTCCAAATAAATTTTCCTCATGTAGACAGCAAATGTTGGAGGTGTGCTAGGGAAGAAAAAGATAACTGGGAACATATTTTCTGGGAGTGTAATGAGTTGTCAGACTATAAAGATTACCACCAGACCCTCCGAATTCGGACAACCTATGTCACTGTATTAACTTTTGAAAAGAACACTAATTTAGCGACGATCAGGCAACCAAAGTAATCCTTCACAGAAATACAACCGTTTAGCACTGAACGGTTGTATTTCTGTGAAGGATTACTTTGGTTGCCTGATCATCGCTAAATTAGTGTGCTTTTCAAAAGTTTATACAGTGACATAGGTTGTCCGAATTCGGAGGGTCTGGTGGTTGTGGTGTGTTTATTTTCTTGGCTTCAATTCTTTGGATATTTCTGAGACTATAACGATTCCATGTAGACTGTTGTATCAGAGATACTGGGTGAGCAAACTGGTGTAACTTACTAGGAATTGATCTTTTTGAGCTATGCTACAGAATCAGAATTGTCTAGACATAGTAAGGCCTTGCTGAGTCTAATTATGGTGACTGCCAAAAAAGCAATTACTAGAAAATGGAAATCGAAGTCTAAACCAAGTTTACTAGAAGTAGTGAATATAGTAACAGATAAAGCAACTAGAATTGGGATCTTCAGAAAAGGGAGGGAGTAAACTACATAGGAAAAAAATCAATCTGTCTACTTAGGAATCAATCTGGAGTGCATTTTGTTTGTTAATAATGTTGGCACGTGGTATAATATCAGATGCCTTAGGATGGTCAGGGTATGCTGTATGGATAGTGTGACCACTGTCCACTGCTTGTGTTACCCTCAAAAATATTCATTAATTCTTTGAGGGAAATGAAAAATTTAAAGGTACAATGACAAGCAGTTTAATGAAAAGTAAAGTTTGAAATTATGGGAAGTGAATAAGAGATAGCAGCTATACTAGCAGCCTTAATCGTTTAATTGTTTAATATAATAATGTACAATTTAGTTTTATTTAAAGATAGCCAATGCACATTTTTAGTGCTAAAAGTTAATGTTTCCTGAAAGCATACACGCTGTTTTTCACATCTGGGAGGGGAATAGAAATAAGATAAGAACAGACAACCATTAGTGTAAGTGGGGAAATACAGGTTGTCAGAAGTGCTTTAGCATGGGTAGCCTTAATTGTTGATTAGGTAATGCCTGTGTGTGCAGCTACTGATTTGGAGTAAGTGTTCTTATTTGTAGGGCATACCTCTCAACTGTCCAGATTTTTACCTCATGCTTTTTTACAGTATTTCATTTAAAAAATACAGTTTTCTGATAAATCACTGAGGAATGAAGTCTCTAAATTATCGCATATATTTTAGTTTCAAATGCCATATCCTTCTGAAAGTGCATGATAAAGCAAAACCTGGTATTCTGACAATTTCCTAAGTTTATAAGACTGATATTTCAGACTTGTGCCTGAGTTTGGGCCTTTGTCCCTCCATTATTCTGTCTTTGTCCTGATTTCTTGAACTTAGAGGTTGAGAGGTATGCTGGAGAGTTAAACTTCCTTTTTTGAAGATGTGCACAGTTTTGTGTGTTTGCTCTATGTTATTAGGTGATGGGGTTATTCTGAAATATGTCTTAAGTTTTTTTATTTCAGGGTTTAATTAAAATAAAAAGTCTTGAAATATGTGATATATGTTCAAATGGAGATGAAAAGAAGCAACTATATAAAAATACTGATTGCATCCAAGTCAAAAGTTAGAAATATACATTCAAAAGAACCGTTATACATAATAGGTGAGAACAATAGCTTTTTACCATAATGGGTAGTATCCAGATTATCTTGGAACATACATGGCCTTACAGGTGTAGTCACAAAAGAAAGAGTATTGAATTGTATTAAGATATGTAGAGTTTAAACAGCAGTGCTACAGGAGGCACAGTTGGAAAGAAATCTGCATGTAAATTTGACAAGGAAAGGATTTCAGGATGGATATTCAGCAGAATATCAGGGGAAAGAGAGTAACAATAATAATAATACTGATTTCTGAATGGTCTCCAATAATGATAGAAGAGAAGAAAGACAACAATGGTAAATTTGTGTTATTAAGGGGCTTTTGGCAAAATTGGAAGGATTACACTGGCACATATTCATATTCCACCAAAAACTGCTATTCTGGAGCTTAGGAAAATTTTGGGAGAAATGATCAGGGGATATTACATAGGTGGGGACTGGAACTTGATCTGCAATAGTGACAATGTACAAGGGTGACCTAGAAAGGAAACTATAACAAAAGATGGTAGACACCTGAAAACAAAAGGAGGAAGCTACTACAAGATAGAGCAAAATCCTTGAAAGGTAAGACACCTTTGATCATTATAAGTAAAAAACTAAGAGCTCTCATAAAATCATCCAAGGCAAATTTTGAGAGAAAAATCGCCAAGGACTCTAAAGAGAATCATAAGGCCTTCTTTAGCTATGTTAGAAACCTAGGAGGAAACTCCCAGATATGCTCAGAATTAGTTCAAAATGATGTGAAAATTACTGAACCTACACACATTGCCAACATACTGGCTGACAGGTTCAGTGCAAACTTCTCCCTCCCCAAAAGGAGAGATATCTATTCCAGAGGATTGTAGCCCCCAAACATCTCCAACGCCCAGGTGAGAACTGCCCTCACTAAGGCAAAAACACAGCATCCATGGGACGGATGGTGTCCCCGGCTGTGTGCTTCATGAACTCAACGAGGAATTAAACCCACAGTTAGGACAGCTGTTTAATCTTAGCCTCACCTCAGGATACGTACCCAAGGAGTGGCGACACGGCGACTGTGGTCCCACTTCATAAGGGCGGTGCCTCCACAGACCCTGGAAATTACCGCCCATTAGCTTGACAAGCCTTATCTGCAAAGCCATGGAGAGGATCATAATGGAACTCATAAATAAAGACAGAGGGAACTTGCAGACTTTGGATCCAACCCAGTTTGGCTTTGTCAAAGGCAGATCCTGCCTCTTAAACTTGGTTGACTTTTTCGAGACAGTCACCAAGGCCATTGATGAGGAAAGGCAGTCCATACAGCCTACCTCGACCTGGCAAAGGCCTTGACACAATACCCCACTCAGGTATCATCGAAAAACTCATCAGCTTGAATGTAAACCCATACATCACAAGATGGGTTGCAAACTGGCTAAGTGACAGAACCCACAGGGTCAGAGTTGCTGGAGCCATGTCAGACTCAAAGCCTGTCACAAGTGGTGTCCCACAGGGCTCAGTCCTGGGTCCACTCTTGTTCGGCATCTACTTTTCTGAAGTACAAGCAAACACAGGAGGGTTATGGCTGACAAAGTTTGCAGATGACTGCAAACTGGGCCATAGTCGAAAACACATCTGACACAGATATCCTCCAGAAGGGCCTCACAGAAACGGATAACTGGTGCCAGAGCCATGGCCTGAAGTTAAACGCCAAAAATGCATAGTCATACCCTTCGGGAAAAACAAGGTTACCCCTAGCTACCATATAGGTGGCAATCCACTGAGCACAGAAAAGTCATCAGGGATCTGGGGACCCAAGTTGACAGTAGCCTTTCGTTTGACACTCATGTTGCTAAAGTAGTTAGGAAAACCTTCTATATCACCCACCTGATCATGAAGGGATTCACATCTAGATCAAGGGAGGTCATCGTCCCCTGTACTCATCACTCATTAGACCTATGATTGAGTACAATGCCCCGTTCGGAATGTATCTGACCAGACACCTGCTGCAGCTTGAAAGGCCCAAAAGTTCCTCACCAAAAGGATAAAGGGTCTCAAAATATGTCTTATGCTGCCCGACTGAAAGAACTCCAGCTCTATTCAGTCTCATACCGCTTGCTCAGAGGTGACCTGTGCCTGACATATAAGGCCATGTCAAACCCAGATTTGATGAATATGCTTCACCTCAAAAATCTAGATCCCTCAGAACCACAAGGGCGGGAGACTTAAACCTTGACACGGTTATAAATAGAACGTGCTGGAGGGACAGATTCATCACCCAGAGACTCCCTATGCTGTGGAACAAAATCCCGGTACATGTGAGGCAGAGCACCTCTCTGGCCTTGTTCAAGAGGAATCTTGACCAATGGATGGGAGATTGCAGATATACCCCAGGGATTACTTCAGTGTCACTGCTTGACAGAGGCACAGCAAAATGATAGGCATAGTTTTTATTCAAACTAAAGGGGTGGCGAAAGCCACATAACTATGGGCTAGGCTTATAAATGCCCTTGGGCAGATAGCCTAGTATGAACCTATGAACCTATGAACATTTATGAAAATATTTGGTATGGAAGATGTGAATTCAGTAGTAGGAACTCGGACAGAATTTATATATTATTTTCCAAGGTAAAAGAATTGGGCTACACTAGATGGAAATTATATTTCATAGTAATGTGCATGTAATTGAAAGCTTTGACACACATTCAGTAACTGTTTTTAGATCATGCACTGATAAAAACTAAGATAAAAATGCAGGATAATGAGACACTGGCACTTTCCCACCTACTTGTTAAAAAATAGGAATTTAAGGAATGGGTAGTGGAAATTATTCAAGGGTTATTAGGGAAGATATACATTTTTTCAGAAGTAATAGTAAGTAGAATAAAATGAAAATGTAGTTTGAAAGTGAGGTAAGGATAAAAGAGAAAGAGATATGGTTAAGGAGTAATGTGAATTATTTAGAGGGTCTGACAAAGGTTAAAGTATTACAGAATAAGGGGAATCTCACAGAACAGAAGAGGAGCAACTGCAGAGTGCTAAAGAGAAAATAAGAAAGTATTTGAATAATATGCATGAATTTATAAAGACTGCTTTTAAGAACACAAAAACTTTTAACACAAATGACTTAGTGAATAGAAAGTAGAAAAGATCGTTTAGAACAAGAAAAATAGCTAGTGATTAAATACCAGTATTAGAGGTATTTCAGAAATTTTATGAAAATTTGTATAAAGCAGAGAAATGGGGAAATCAAGAAAGAGCACAAATGAAAATATGTATGGAAGATTTAAATATGCCATGTGGGAGGTAAATGAGACTCAAAAACTAACAGTTAAGAAAGGAGGACATGAAATAACAACAATGATGTATAATCAATCTGCAGTCTCCAGGAACAGAAGGCTTTCCTGTGGAGGTTTGAAAGTTAGGAGGGAAAAAAGTAATAATGATCCGGAGAATTTTAATAGTATTTTAAAAAGAAGGAAAGTGCCAACATATTAGAAGATGGCTGTGGCGGCTGTATTACCTACAGATGGTAATGACTCATTAGGCCTAGCTTCATATAGGCCCGTTTTGATTTTAGACCTTGACTATAAAGTGTTTATGGATGCAATAGCTAAAAGAAGAGTAAAAGTGTTTCTAAAATTTATAGATATGGATCATTGTAGTTTTGTAGAGGGAAGGCAAACAACTGACAACATTAATAGAACAACAATGATCCAGATGGAAGCAGAATGTAAGAAAATCCTGCTGTTGGTGGATTTTGATGCAGAGAAAGCATTCACCAAAATAAGCTGGGATTTTATGAGTAGGATGATGGAAGTATTCACATTCCCTGATACAACAATAAGGTTAATTGAGAGATATATATTGGGGAGTGCAGGCAAGAATTAAAGTGGAAGGGTTCCTTTCTAATAGGTGTTTGGATAGAGGAACCAAGCAAGGGGATTCCCATTTTCCTTTGTTATTTGCTTTATATTATTTGCCACTGGCAAAAAAGGACTCAGAAATTCAAGGTTATAATTGATATGGTATTATAAATGCAGAAAGGGACATCTCAAGTTTTGTGAATCATTTTGAGACAGTTTCAAGTATTTTATGGAAGGAAAATTAATGAAGAGAAAAACTAATGCTATAACAATTAATTAAGTACTCACACACAAATTGATTAAGCAATACCCATATTTATTGGGACACAATAAGAGTAAGTATTTAGGTGTTTGGATTAAAAAGACTTCTGCTATGGTAGCTAAGAATATGTGGGAAGAGGCTAAACAAAAGATAATATAAAAACTGATAGAAACCCTTGTTTATGGATGTGGATAGTCAGATATAAGAAGTGAAAATGTTTTTAGTCCCTTTAGTTTTATATACAGGTCAAGTGTATTTTTTATCAACCAGAGGAGAAGTTGTAGAGAATAATTAATAAAAAGATGAAGGAATTTATCTGGGAGGGGAAGAGGGCAAGAGGTAAGTGGGATAAGTCGATCTTTCCAGTAGAAGAAGGTGGTTTAGATTTACCTGATTTGAAGGGATATTTTAGAGCTGCCTAGTTAAGGATCATATATGTATTATCTAAAATACAAGAAGAAGGGTTACAATTCAAAGTGGAAAGGGAGGACAATGAAGCAGGGAGGAAGTTTAAGAAATAAGGTGCGGGTAGAATTTTTGATGCAAATCCATAAGGCAAATAACAGCCATACAGAATATTATATTCATAAAGTCAAAGAAAGTATTCTAAGAAGTCAGCAAACAAGAGAATAGAGAAAGGAGATTTTGCCAATAGGGACGCCTGCAAGTAGGGGTACAGAAAATAGGCAAAAGGAGTTGGAATTTACTGGAGAAACCTGGCAAAGGAACCAAGATATTGGGAACAAATAACTAGACAGGGAAGGGTAATAGAGTATGATGAGGCCAAGAAGACATCTGAATTGCAGACTAGAGATTGCCTTCCCTTCCAGGGATTGACATCAGAGTATAGGCAAAGTGAAAGAAAGGGATTAGGGAAATCTTAACTGAAAAACATGCTCTTGTAGCATTTTATTTGAATCTAGAACCAAAGCTGTTAAAATAATTAGTAGAGGATATAAAATATTGCATGGTTAACTCTATGAATCAATCAGAGAAGATTAGAAAAGATTGGAAAGTGAGACTGGAAAAGTAATTTACAAAGGAACAGTGGGGGGACAAATGTATGTCTCCCAGGTATACAAAAAAAGTCCAAAAGGTTTAGGATTTTTGCTCAGAAGTGTTTGAATAGGTATTTGTATACCCCAATCAGACTTCATAGAATTTTTCCTTTGGTTGATAGCAAATGTTGGAGGTATGATTGAGAAGAAAGAGGTAACTGAAATCATATGTTTTGGGAGTGTAATCAGTTGGCAGATTTATAAAATTCCCTACATAGTACTCTATCAAAGATATTGGGTAAGCAAATGGGTATAACTAAGGAAATTATTATTTTGAGCTGGGACACAGGATCTGAATTACCTAGACATAGTAAGGCCTTGCTAACTTTAATTTTGTTGGCTGCCAATAACTGCATTTACTAGAAAATGAAAATCAAAATCTGAACCAACTGTATTTGAAGTGTTGAATATTGCAAAAGAGATAAAAGGACTGGTGGTGAAACCTGTAGAAAAGGGAAGGAACAAATTGCACAGAAATAAATGGAAATTATGAGATCAGTACATACAGAATAATGTTCAGGAGGAGAGAGGTTTAGGGGATGGTAGGAATTGAGCAAGTTATGTAATGTATGAGTAATGATAGTTATAAAAAAAAGAAAACACATGTCGTATAATATATGTAAATGGAAAAATGATAACATGAGTTTTTTCTATTAATGTATTTTTGCCTGTTTCTTAAGTGATTTAATAAAGGTGTTTAAAAAATATTCATCAAATTCATCAGACAGGCTATAACAAAAGCTAAAATGCTGGGGTCAAGTCTTACAAAATTTTTTTATCATAGAATATTAGAACTGCTATGACCTCTCTCATGGCGTTGCAGATGAAGTTCATGGTTTGGTAATTCCCAGGTCTGTTTTGAGCCTGCCTTGTGAAGTGGTATCACAATCTTTGGGCACCTACTTTCGGGGACAGAGCCAGTTGTAAACTCAGGCTGTATAATTGTAAGAGTGAGTCAATCAATGTATGTTTAGTGCTATTCAGCAAACAGCCTGCTATGCTACCATGTCCCATAGAGGATGTATGTTACCTTTAACAAGTCTTTTGTGATGATAGAGAGTTTGAGATCCTTATGTATATGTGGGTTTTATAGATGTCTTTGGGGTTAAATTAGCTCTGAATTTGTTTGCTAATATTTCTGATAATCACTGGATCAGAGTAGATAATGCCATTGTGAATAAGTTCACTGCTGGGTGTTATGCTGTAACTTCCTGATGTAAGTAAAGAAGGATTTGTAGTTATTCTTAGCTTTCAATGCCAGCTTAAGTTCATCGGAAGCTATTGTTTTGTTGGTGGTATTCTTTAGTACTTTGGATAACTTTTTGATGTTGACTTTTGATGTTTGGGTGTTTAGTTTTGCTATATATTTTCTTATGTTCTCAAACAGCACTTCTAATATCCTGAATTTAAAATTATGCTGCATTATTTGCTCAAGTTTATGTTAAAATTAAGCATTAGTAGGTATAGCTCGATTTATTTCTGAAATGTGGTTAGGCATACAATCCTTTAACCTCTGGTTAGTTAACAGTTACTCTGGTCAGACTTAACTAAATGTACCAAATTCCTGGTATTACAATTCCCATATGCTTTAATGTCAACCACTTTTCCAGTTACAGGATGAGAAAAAGTTTTACAAGTCTCTATGTATTTACAAAAAACACAATTACCACATTTATATGTGCCTCTTTTAGTGGAATCACTGAAAAACCAGAAGGAAGGAATACAGCATAATTTTAAATTCAGGATATTAGAAGTGTTGTTTGAGAACATACGAGGTGAGGACATTGTACATAGAACTGAGAAAGCAGATTTTAACTGGATATTACACTTGAAGGCTCATATTTCACCAGGTCTAAATGGTACTGTCTCTTTAAAACCTTTATTGAGCTAGAAACAGCATTGTGTTTGAATTTGTTAATTGCATTTGTCATGTGATTTTAAACTGCTATTTAAACCTACTTGTTTGTTCTTATACTAGGTGATACAACCGAGGGCTCTAGGTGCAAGTTTTTAAATTTGTGAGTTTTTTATTATTTTACATTAAATCGAGTGTTCTGTCCCCTACCTGCCTTGGTTCCAGTGATTTTTCTTATCTACATATATTTGTCTTTGAAGTTCACTGGTTTTACTGGTGATTCATCTGTTTGTTTCTTCTGTGATTCTGTTCCTGTTCAAATGACAACAGTTATTCAGGCAATTGTTGAAATCAGTCATCTTTTCTTTGTACGTTATAATTTTAATTATAATTATAGTTTGTATACATTGTAATTGGCAAAGGTCGAATTTTGCTCAGTACTGGAGTCTTTCCTGAATTTGTGACATGCATGGAGAGCTTGGAAATATCTATCTGCATATCCCTTAGGGTTTTGTGTGACAGGTCATTTACAAAATCAAGGAATTTTTGTGTATAGACCCACCAGCATGTCATGGACAGGCTTCTTCTTCTTGAGGGTCTTGAGGGCCATTGAGATATTGGAGAGATTGGCAGCTGAAAGACAGCTCTATAAATTGTCAGGTGGCATATGCCAACAGAGGTCAGATCACAGCTGTGTGTGTGTTCCCAGAACCCTAAAGGAAGCTACGATTCCAGCATTTGGTACTCTAATGCCATGTACTAAGCCCATAAAAGTGGGCTTGTCCCTCACAGTCATCTCCTGGGTGACACTGGATACTCCCTAGAATGATTTATCCCTCCTTGGTTCAGTATAAATTATATAAATTTACTACTTGTGAAATACAATTGTATGAGTTGCAATTCATCTGCTAGTGTTTGCCATTGAAAATCAAAGCTGGTGCAGTCTGTATCCATGCAATGGGAATGATTCAAGAGCTTTGCACTTTTTAATTTTCACTATGGATGTGCAATCATGGGGTAATAGGCGGATGCCCTTTGCAAAAATTATTTTTAATTGTTTTATGCTTTTATCTGGTCGAGGTTTTGACCAACTTTTTGATCTGGTTGCAGTCTTAAGTGGAGATTACTCAGTGATTCGTAGTAGAAACCCCTAAATCCATGGCTGCTGACACCCATTAAATTACCACAAATACCACAGCAGGTGACACATAGCAGGGCATATGTTAGGGTTTACTGTTATGGCATCTTAGTGACTCAGATGAATCTTGCAGTTCCCAACCACAAAGTCCTGTTAAAAATATTTACAACCTGTTGTATACAGCACAACTTGACCCACTTCACTGTCACATCCCATGCTCACATGACTGCTGGTTCAGCACAGTAATGTTCAACCACCTTTACAGTTATAAAGACCTGCTTAACAACAGTGTCCAAAATGAGTACATCAGATGAGTAATGTAGTGATCCAACAGGTATTTAGATAATAGGTATACATTTTTATATTAGCATAAAATTATACTGCATGTACCCATGTAAATGTTAAGCATTTATGACAGTATCTGGAAGCAGAATGCAGAGTATCAGAATCAACATACTATTGCATTCCATTCAAAAGGTAGAAACACTGTCGATTGATTAACAAACCCACATCATAATTCCATCATAGGTTTATAGGGGTTTATTTTTAAATTTCTAATTATAGTTGCTGCAGACTGCCTTTTCAGTACAATTGTGATATTCATTGGAGGTTGATTCTCTCAGATTTATTTAGTAACTGAAGAAGATTTGAGTTTGAGAAGTCCCTAAACACAGAGTTATTTACTGAAGAATTGCCACCATTTTAAATAGAAAAGATCACTGATTTATGGTCTGATTTAACAAGCGAAGATCATATATATAAGTGGCCACATTTGTTAGGTTAAGATCAAGGGTATTGGGCCCCTAGTAGGATGGATATCTGCACTGTTCATACAAGGTGGATAATATTTATAATGTCAAGGAAGCATCGGCAGTGTAGGTCAGACATTTTATATCCAGATAGTTGAACTACCCCCAGGAGAAAGGTGTTGGGTTTAATACATTTTGAGCTAAGATAGCTGTCATGATCAGAAGGGGATATATAGAACGTTCTATAGCTAACTGGCTATTAAGTGTTAACTAATGTTGTTTAGGGTGATTTGGACATCTAGAAGTTCAAATTTGTTGTTCCTCAGAATCTGATATGAAGTGAAGACATGATAGGCACTAAACCCAGGAATAGGAGTGCTTTCATTGTTATGCCACATCTCTATAACTACATATATATAACTGTATTCAACCTGCAGGAGACCCTGAAATTTGAGTATTTTTTTTTTTAGTCAGACTCCTGGTGCTGAGTATTG
Organism: Protopterus annectens; assembly: GCF_019279795.1. Lineage (NCBI taxonomy): Eukaryota > Metazoa > Chordata > Ceratodontiformes > Protopteridae > Protopterus > Protopterus annectens. The sequence goes on along the minus strand of NC_056750.1, from coordinate 287,597,883 downwards.
CCCCTTTAACGTGTTCTTTTCCTAATTTTCCTCAGTTACCCTTTGAATAATATCTCATAACTTTTCTGTTGTTCTGCCCTGTCAACTTGTGGCCATTCTATTTCCTTTAGATTTTTGCAGCTTCTCATATAAACACAATATATGCATAGTCAGATTCCTGCTTAATATCAGCCTAATTCTCCTTACTTAAATATTTTTCCCTAACTAAAAAGTAACCCATTTCTTTCTGGGAGAACGTATAATGTTAAGTTGTCTATCTCGCCTTCGTTTCTTGTTTGTTGGGATCGGAGCCGATCCTCGGCTCCGACTCAGCCATCTTCTATAGCTCGAGCGCTGTTTACTGGCTCGAGGCTACCCCTTATCCCATGATACCTAGTGCTAGCTACCCAGATCTCATTTGCCGCTTCAGCTGTGATGTTCGTTGTTACTGGCTTAGGCTCGTATAAGTTTTATTGCACTATTTTTTCTGTCAGATTAGGGTTTTTCTGGTAGTTTATTGTTTTAAATATAGTCGCTAAGTAGTTTGTTGTTGTTTGGTGTATTTGTAGTTTTCCCTTAGAACTCATTTAAATTAGAGAGTTTTCCCCCTCCCCCCTTCCCCTCTGTCCCTTGTAGCATTTTAGTTTAAACCTTTTCTTCTTCTATTTCTAGGTAGCCATTTAAGTTAGAGGCCTCCTAGTTTTTTGTTTAAAAAATAAAAAAAAATAAAAAAAAAAAAAAACTATCTTTACCTGTAGTATACTGTGTTTTGTTTTTTTTGTGGTAGTGTCTGTTTACTGTTTTGCTGTTCGGCCTTTGGCCAAAAACTTTTCAGTGTAAGTGTAGTATCCTAGTTGGATATGTGTAAAGAATCCAAGGTGTCTGGATTCAAGATGTGTGACTCATGCTGTCAGAAAATGTCTCTGACAGATGGGCACACTTCTTGTGTCTATTGCTTAGGCGCAGTGCACCTGCAGGACTCTTGTGCTGTATGCCATGCATTCAGCCCAAGGGTTCTGCAGGAGCACAAAAATAAGCTTATTTTGAGGGGTCTCCTTAAGCCCCAGGATTCACCGGCCAAGACTCAGCCAGTGAAATCTCCTAAACCGACCAAATCGTCAGCTCCCAGCTCTGAGCCATCATTGGCCCAAGCCTTACCTACTACTTTGGTTCCGACTGAAACCGAGGAGACTGCCTCCCCGTCGGCTCCACCAGTACCTTCGGAGCCTTCGCGGACCCACAAGAGGCCGAGGTCCCCATCCCTAGAGTCTATACATTCGGCTCCTCGGTCTCCCCTGTTACAGAGTGACCGCAGTCACAGATCCTCCCACTCTTCTCGGTCCTCTAGGCTCTCTGATCATGACATGGAGAGAGTGGTCAGTAGGTTGTTGAAGTCGCAGGCACTGGCTAAAATGTTGTCCAGCCCTCCTCAACAGGTGTTGGCTTCATCCGCTTCCATCGATGTTCCTCCTCCGACTCCATTGAGCTCGGAGACGGAGTTTGTTGGGGTTCGAATCGTGGAACCGTCAGCACCGATAACGATTTCCCCTTCGGTTCCGTCGTCAGCTCTGATCCCTTCGATGGTGCCGTCTGTCGAGGGATCTGGGCGCTGAGACTCTCTCGTCAGCTCCGAGGGGGCAAGTGGCATCGGACCCTTGTCCGACCCCGTTCTCCCTCTCGGAGCGTTGGCGCGGGTGAGCTCGGCTCCTACATTGGCCTTGGAGCCGTCTCCCTCTGTGCGGAGGAGGATTCCAGTTTCCTCGGAACTGGAGCCTTCTCTGCATCGTGGCAGGGACGCCTTCGATGTCATGAGGAGTGTACTGGCCTCTGAGTCAGCTCCACTTTCGACCCCACTGGCACCGTCCCCAGTAGTGCCTGCGTCAACCTCTGCCCCTCCTCCAGACCCCAAGCGTGGGGAACCGGCGCTCCAGAGCACCCCATTGGGTGTTTCCTCTTCTTCTGAGGCCTCCCCTGATCATTCAGAGGAGCCTCCTTGGAAGAGGAATTGCAAGAGGAAGCACATTGACTCCCCTGAGTCTGTCACTTTGGATACGGATTTGGATGAATCGGAAGGGTCCCCGAGATCCCTCTCTGAAGATGTTTCCTTTTTGGACATCCTAGAAATACTTAAGCAGATGGGGAACTGGAGTGGCCTAGCCCCTACCGAGGACGAATCTGTATTCCTGGATGCGTTCGGTTCCCGACCTTTCACCTCCTGGGTGTGTCTGCCTTTCAATCCACTAATGTTAGTGGTGGCTCGAAGGGCTTGTTCAGCCCCGGATACAGTGGAACCAACCCCGAGGTGACCCGGCAAGTTTATCACTGCACCCCCTAATAAACAGTTTCTTACTAAGGGTGTTCCCGTAGATGCCATGGTGGTAGCAGCAGCCACTAAAAAGGAGTTAGCGGAAACTTCATCCTCTGTCCATCCTCCTAACAAGGAGTCTAGGACCATAGATAGATACGGGAAGCGAATGTTTGCTTCAGCGACCTTTTCTATGAGGTCCCTGAATTACTTATGCAATTTTACCAGGCTTCAGAGGGATCTCCTGAAAGAGCATGGAGATTCCCTCCAGGATCCATCAGCTGAAGGGGCTCAAGCTAAAGTGGCTTCTCAGCTGCTGACCCTTAATTCGGTAGTTAACTCCTCCATGAGGCTCATTTCCTATGCAGCTGATGGTGCGAGTAGAGCTGCAGGTACAGGCGTGGCCCTCAGGAGACACGCATGGATGTGGCTGTGTAATTTTGCAGAACCTTTTAGGGCGTCATTCACCAACACTCCCTTTGACGGTTCATTTCTTTTTGGACCACAGGTGAAAGACACTCTCACTAGGTGTGAACAGGAAGGCAAGACTCTCTCTGCCGTGGGAGTCCGTTTTTCCACTCCTTTCAGACCATATCCCAAAGGTCAGAAGAGTGGTAAAATGTGGTTTTGGAAATCCCAGGGAGCCTCGCCTGACACACGTAGTGATTTTTCCTCCAGGGGCAGAGGAGGAAACAATAACAACAGATGCCGCCCTCTGGGCAGAGGGGGTCCGCAGAACTAGGGCAGCAGAGAATCCTTCTCTGACAAGCCCTTCCAGCATCCCTGAAGGGTTGCCCAGCTGCCTGCCTCTTGAGGCAGTCAGAGGAAGACTTTCACTGTACCCAAAAGCCTGGCAAAACCTAACACGAGACAAATGGGTACACTCAATCATATCCGGAGGCTACATGATTCCCTTCTTTCAACCCCCCTTACTGTCAAGCAAATCCCTTCCAGATGTTCCACCCAATCTGAGGGCTCAAGCAGTCATAGAAGTTTCAAGACTGCTAGAAAAAAAGAGTCATCCAGGAAGTCCCAGCAGACCAACTCGGATCCGGAACTTACTCAAGGTTCTTTTTGGTACCAAAAAAGACAGGGGACTGGAGACCAATATTGGATCTCAGCAGACTAAACAAGTCTGTTCAAAGAACAAGGCTTCGGATGGTCATGCTACAGTCCATTCTACCCTTTTTGGGTCAAGACAATTGGATGTGCTCAATAGATCTTCAGGATGTGTACCATCACATCAAAATGGACAGGCACTCCACGAGATTTCTTCGCTTCTGGCTGGGAGCCAGTCATTACCAGTTCAGAGCTCTGCCCTTTGGTCTCACCACAGCCCCCAGGGTGTTCACCAAATGCATGGCAGTATTCACGGCTCACTTGAGGCATCAAGGATTCCAGGTGTTTCCATATCTAGACGACTGGCTCCTTACTGCTACTACCAGGCATCAACTCCTTCAAGCCAGGGACTATACAATCACAATTTATGCCCAGCTAAGCATTACTATAAATTTTGAAAAATCTGCCTTATTGCCCTGTCAATCTATTACCTATACAGGAGCAGATTTAGATACAAGAAGTATGTCCGCAAGGCTACCGCCAGACAGGGTGGCCACAATTCGGCAACAAGTTCACATCCTCATACAATGCAAAAGGGTACAAGTCGGGTTGGTCCTTCAAACTCTGGGTTCTATGGCAGCGGCAATTCTTCTGATACCTCTGGTGCATTTTCACATGAGAATCCTTCAGTGGCTTCTCTTCACACAGTGGTCCTTTCAGCAGTGCCCCATGTCTCACATGATAATAATTACAGAAACATGCAAAAGGCACCTTTCCTGGTGGATGGTCTCCCCACTAGTGTCTCAGGGCAGACCATTCATCCAGCCTCCCCCGGTTGCCACAGTGACCACGGATGCCTCACTGATAGGGTGGGGGGGAGGGCATTATCAGGGCAGGACAGTCCAAGGCACTTGGCAGCCGCACGAGTACCATCTGCACATAAATGTCTTGGAGATGAGAGCTGTGCTCCTAGCATTGCAAGCACTTCAGGACTCCCCCTTCCTTCCGGCACCATTGCAATCCAAACAGACAACATGTCAGTAGTGTGGTACATCAACAAGCAGGGCGGAACCAGGTCCTACCCCCTATGTCGAGAAGCACTCAGACTCTGGCAGTGGGCGATTTCCTCCCAACGATTTCTGATTGCGACGCACATCCCTGGGAAGTCCAACGTCATAGCGGACAGGCTCAGCAGAGCTATTCTCATGCCTCACGAGTGGTCTCTGAATCAGGTAGTTGCGGATATGATCTTTCGCAAATGGGGACAGCCTTGCTGCAATCTGTTTGCCACCCCTTCAACAGCAAATGCAGCAACTACTTCTCCCTTTTACCGCTTTCCGACCGCCCTCCCAGAGACGCTCTAGTCCACGATTGGCCTCAGGGACTTCTTTATGCATTTCCGCCTTTCCCTCTTATACCCAAACTCATACAGAAAGCTATATCGTTGGGTTGCAAAATGATCCTCATTGCCCCTTACTGGCCTCGACAGATATGGTTTCTGTTCCTGCACCATTACCTCCTCGAGCAGCCCTGGACTCTGGATCCTATTTCAGATCTGCTGATTCATCAGTCAGGAGAGCTGTATCGATCCCTCCAAACACTCCAGCTAACAGCTTGGTTGATCCAATTCCAACCCTAGCCAGGCTTCCCAGCATCTCCCTGGCTGTGCGTGAGATTATTGTCTCCTCTCACAAATCCGCTATTAGGAAGACTTATGCTAGCAAATGGAAACGTTTCTCTTGTTGGACAGAGGTTAGGAACATAGATCCCTTTTCATCCCCAGTTCACGAAATCTTGGAGTTCCTAACAGAGCTTTTTCATTCTGGGTCCGCTTCAGCCACAATCAGGGTTCAATTAGCGGCCACCTCTAACTTTCATGTTGGGTTTTCTAATCTAAACATTATGTCTCATAAGCTGTGTAAGGCCTTCCTCAGAGGGTCGACTCTCCTTAGGCTCCCAGTGAGAGATCCCCCTCCCCCTTGGGACCTTAATTTGGTACTAACCTCCTTGATTATGCCCCTTTTTGAACCAGCAGCATTCTGCTCTATTAAGTTTCTATCTTGGAAAACTCTCTTCCTGGTAGTTGTTACCTCAGCCAGACGTGTCTCGGAACTTCAGGCACTAAGTGTTCGTCCTCTGTACTTAGTTTTTCATAAGGACAGGGTTGCTCTGAGAACTAATCCCTCCTTCCTTCCGAAAGTCTGCTCAGAAAATAATCTAAACCAATCTATAGACCTTCCTGTGTTTTTCCCTAACCACACCAACAAGGCAGAATACAAATTACACCTTTTGGATGTTCCTAGACAATTGCGTTTTTACCTGCATAGAACGAAGGATATAAGAAAGTCTGACCAACTTTTCCTTTCCTATGCTAGGGGCAAGCAGGGTCTTCCAGTTTCCAAGGTGACCCTGTCCAGGTGGTTGTCTCACATTATTACCTTCATCTATCAACTAAGAAACAAAGAGTTGCCTACCAAACCGAAAGGTCATTCTACTAGGGCTTTGGCCACTTCTGTAGCCTTCCAGTCTAGGTTGCCCATGGACTCTAGCTGTGCCGCTGCCACGTGGGCAAATCCTCATACCTTTATTACTCATTATAAGTTAGATATAGTCTCCAGGAATAGAGCTAACTTTGGTTCCACTGTTCTGAAGAGTCTGTTCCAATGAGCCGCCCAGGATCGTAGGTGCTAGGGACGCTGTCCCAACAAGCAAGAAACGAAGGCGAGATAGACAACTTAACATAAAGAAGTTATGTACCTACCATAACGTTCCATGTTAGTTGTCTTCATCTCGCCTTCTTTCTTGCGTCCCCCCCTCCATCCCCCTGTCCTGTTGGACCGAGAGGAGTCTAAGTTTCACTGGCTGAGTGTTCTCTGGTTTGTTTTCTCTACTGACTTAGAGATTATAACAGGTAGATGTAATGTGATCCTATCTCGCCTACATTCTCTACAGATGGGTTCGGAGCCGATCCTCGGCTCCGACTCGGCCGCTATACAATAGAACGCAGTCTCTTATTGGCTGAGTTACCTCGTATCCCAGGATGCACCACTACTGCTTCCCCAGATCTCGTTTGCCGCTTCTGAAGCATAGACGTGGTCTCGGACTTGGCTGAGCTAAGTGCCTCTTAGTAAGATTTTTTTCTGTCTAGTTTTGTGCTAAAACTTACCCAAAAGCTGTTTTAACAGCTACTTATTGTTGTGTGACTGTGTATTTAAATTTTTTTGTGGTAAAATTGTATTTTTTGTGGTACTTAAGTGATCCCGTTTAAGTTAGAGGGGCCTTGCCCTATCCTAGGCGTTTTAGTTAGAGTCTAGGCTGTCCTTGTGTAGTTTTTTTTGTAGTTTAGTGCGTTTGTAGTTAGATAGCCATGTCGAAGGAACATAGACCATCAGGTTTTAAGAGATGTTCAAAATGTAATTATAAAATGTCCATTACGGACGACCATTCATTGTGTGTCTACTGTCTGGGCCCGAAGCACCTCCAAGAATCCTGTAGCGTTTGCCATGCTTTTTCCTCTCGCGTCCCCCAAGAGAGGAAAAATAAGTTAATTTTGAAAGGGCTTATTACCCCTTCCTTTGAGGAAGCCCTATCGTCTTCTTCTTCCCCTTCGAGGAAGAAAAAGTCTTCGGCTCCGACCAGCCCGTCGGATCCGGCAGCTAAATAGTCGCGGCAGGCTTCTCCGTCGGCTCCATGGACTTCGGAGCCGAGGGCGGAACGGTCTGCCTCGATGTCTCCAGCCTCGACTCCTCTGGCTTCGGAGTCGAGAGCTCGGGTGTCGAGAGGCGAGTCATCTCCATCGGCTCCACTGCCTTCGGAGCCGATGGAGGTTGCCCGCTCAGACTCTTCCCCTTCGGTGCCGAAGTCCACATCGGCTCCGAGGGAAATTGCAGTGGTAGTGGAATCTCCCTCGGCGCCGATACTTCTCGAACCCATACGGAGCCGGTCCCCCAGTCTTTCGGAGCCGGCGGAGAAGTCGACTTGGACCCGGTCGGTCTCTTCTCGGTCGTCGAGGATGTCTGATTTGGATTTAGACAGGGTGCTTCAAAGGCTTTTTCAGTCTCCGGTCTTTGCAAAATTGATCTCAGCTCCAGCCCAGTCGGCTCCGGAGCCGATTTCCCATCCTGTTATCTCGGTTCCTCCTCCAACAGCTTCGGCGCCATTGGAGTCGGTGTTGGTGGAGCCGGTGAAGGTTGTCGGGTCGGTTCCAACCCTAACTCCAACCCCGCCCTTTGGGTCGGGTTGATCTGGACCTCCTCTGTCGGCCCCGGGGGGGACGCTTCGGGACCGATCCTTTCGGTTCCGAGCCTCCCTCTCGGTGCGTCGGCTGCGGGAGTTCCGACTGCTGTTGTGGCCTCGGGGGTTGAACCATCCCAGGACTCTGGGGGTCCCGCCTTCGAGGCCATGAGGAGTGCCTTGGCCAAATCCTCTCTGGCCACTTCTACCATCTCACCACCACCTTCCCTTGGCACGGAGACTGGCTCCTTTGCAATCCCCCTGTCTCACGACAGCGGAGCCCTTGGGCCTGAGGTTACCCCCATTGGGGTTCTCTTCTTCCTGGAGGTCCCTCCGAAACGCTTTCGGAGGAACCTCCGAGGAAGAAACAGTGTAAGAGGAAGCACGTCGACTCCCCTGATGAGTCTCTCACCTCGGATACTGACCTCGATGATGCGGAAGGGTCCTCCAAGTCGTCCTCGGATGATGTATCCTTTGCGGACATCTTGGAGATCCTTAAGCAACGAGGCGACTGGCAGTCCAAACTCCCTTCTGCTGAGGAGTCGGTTTTCTTCAAGGCCTTCGGGGCTCAGCCCTCCGCCTCCTGGGTGTCTCCGCCTTTCGATGAGCTTCTGGATTTGATCTCTCGAAGGGTGTGGGAACACCCGGATTCTGTTGAACCGGTGCCAGCTCGCCCCATTAAATTCCTTTCAGCTCCCCCTGATAAGGACTTTCTTTCGAAAGGTGTGGCTGTAGATGCCATGGTGGTGGCATCTGCCACCCAGCAAGATGTGGCAGAGGCTTCAACGTCCGTCCATCCTCCTAATAAGGAGTCTAGGAGCATGGATCGGTACGGGAAGCGTACCCTTTCTTCAGCGACCTTTACATTAAGGTCTCTGAACTACTTGACACATTTCACGAGACTGCAGAGGGATCTGGTCAAGGAGCTTTCGGATACCCTCTCCGGTAACTTACCTGAGCAGTTGGCCCAGACGGTTAACTCCCAGTTGGCTACCCTGTCCTCGTTATCCAACTCGTCCATGAGGCTCATTTCTTATGCAGCCGAAGGAGCGAGCAGAGCGGCGGGAACAGGTGTTGCTCTACGGAGACAAGCCTGGCTACTCCTGTGTCACTTTGCAGAAGCCTTTAAGTCTTCCTTTGCCGACGCCCCCTTTGATGGGTCCTCACTGATTGGACCCAAGGTAAAGGACACTTTGACTCGCTGCGAACAGGAGGGTAAGACTTTAACTGCCGTAGGGGCCTGGTTTTCCACTCCCTTCAGACCTTATCCCAAGACTCGAAGAGGAGGGAAAATGTGGTTCCGTAAGTCTCAAAAGCCTTACTCGTCGCAGCAGAGTGATTCCCCTTCTAGAGGCAGAGGAGGGGGAAATTTTTCAGGGAGACCCCGTCCCAGAGGCGGCGGAGGCCCCCGCAACACTGGAGACCGCGAGTCCTTTCGTGGCTCCTCCTCCTTCCAGCATCCCTGAAGGAGTACCCGACTGTGCAGCTCCGGAGCCAGTCGGGGGCGTTTTTCGAGACACCTAAAGGCCTGGGAAAATATCACTCAGGACCAATGGGTGCTCCGAATCATCGCCGGAGGTTACACCATTCCCTTCTCTCAACCCCCCCCACCATCCCAAAGAATCCCGGACCCGCCACCCAGTCAACGGGATCATGCAGCCAGCGAAATATCGAAGCTGCTTCAAAAAGGAGTCATCCAACCTGTCCCCGCAGATCAGGCCGGATCAGGGACTTACTCAAGATTCTTTTTGGTACCAAAAAGGACTGGGGACTTGAGGCCCATTTTGGATCTCAGCAAGTTAAACCGATTAGTGAAAAAGTCCAAATTCCAGATGGTCACCTTGCAATCCATTCTGGCGCTGATGGAGAAAGGTGTTTGGATGTGCTCCATAGATCTCAAAGACGCCTATTATCACATTCTGATAGATCAGGCGTCGAGGAGACACTAGCTTCAGCCTAGGAGACAGTCATTTCCAGTTCTGAGCACTGCCCTTTGGTCTCACCACAGCCCCCAGGGTGTTCACCAAATGTTTGGCGGTGGTGACTGCTCACCTGAGAAGTCTAGGATTCCAGGTGTTTCCATACCTAGACGACTGGCTCCTAACTGCCACCTCCAGGCATCTACTCTTGAAAACTCTAGCAGCCACTATCTCTCTAGGCAACTCCTTAGGAATCACCTTCAATTGGACAAAATCTGTATTGCTGCCATCTCAGCGTATTCTGTTTATTGGTGCAGAAATAGACTCAAGGCAGATGCGAGTCTATCTTCCTGCGGAAAGGATAGCAACGCTGCAGTCTCAGGTTCGGGCATTACTCCTCAGACGTCATGCTCCAGCGAGAATGGTCCTGCAGCTGTTGGGTTCCATGTCAGCCACCATTCTTCTGGTCCCCTTGGCAAGGTTGCATATGAGGATACTCCAGTGGCTCCTATCAGTCCAGTGGTCTTATCAAGACCTTCCCCTCAGTCACCACATACTGATCACAGAGACGTGCAAACAGGATCTTCGTTGGTGGCTTCTTTCCTCCAACCTGAATCTAGGGCGACCCTTCGTTCCCCATTCCCTCGCCACGTTGACTACGGACGCCTCCCAGACAGGGTGGGGGACATTATCTGGACAGGTCGGTCCAAGGCACGTGGCACACCGGCGAGAGTCTTCTCACATCAATATCCTGGAAATGAGGGCGGTGCTTTTAGCGTTGCAAGCACTGCACGATCACCTCCCCAGGGTACGATTGCCATTCAGTCCGACAACATGTCAGTAGTCTGGTACTTAAACAAGCAAGGAGGGACCAGGTCTTACCCCTTTGCAGAGAGGCCATGAAGGTATGGGATTGGGCGATTGCTACCAAAGCGTTTCTAGTGGCAACACACATTCGGGAGATCCAACGTGATAGCCGACAGACTGAGCAGAACTATTCTCTCCCCTCACGAGTGGTCCTTGAACGACAGAGTGGTAGCACAGATTTTCACGAGATGGGAGCTCCTTGTTGCGATCTCTTGCAACTCCCTCAACGAAATGCCAGCAGTTCTTCTCTCTCACCCCAGTTCCGGGGGAGATCCCCAAGGATGCTCTAGTCCAAGTTTGGCCCCCCGGTCTGCTATACGCTTTTCCACCGGTTCCCCTTCTCCCCAAGGTGATTCAGAAGGCGATTCGCTTGGGAAGCAAAATGATTCTAATCGCCCCATACTGGCCTCGTCAAGTCTGGTTCCCCTTTCTTCACAAATATGCATTGGAGGGTCCCTGATTCCTGGACCAAGTTCCGGACCTCTTAACGCATCAGTCAGGACAGCTCCATCAGTCCCTCCATTCATTGAAGTTAGCAGCTTGGCTACTCCTCTTCCGACCATAGTTAGGAGCCATTCTTTTGACCCTGAAGTCATGCATATTTTGTCCTCGGCCCACAAGACTTCTACTAAAAAGATATATAGCAATAAATGGAAGAGGTTTGCTATTTGGGCCCAACTCCGAGGATTAGACCCTATGACAGCCTCGGTGTCAGAGGTACTGAAGTTTTTAGCTTCCCTGTTCAACCAAGGTTGTTCGGTGTCTACCATCAAAGTTCAATTGGCTGCTATTTCCAATTTTCACGAGTGTAGAACCACCTTTAATGAGCAACAAGTTGTGCAAAGCTTTTATTAAAGGAGCTTGGCTTCTACGGCCCCCTATATCTCATCCTGCACCACCGTGGGACCTTAACGTGGTGTTAGGTGCATTAACCTCATCACCCTTTGAGCCGGCAGCAACCTGTGACTTAAAATTTCTTTCTTGGAAGACTGCTCTTCTAGTTGCTATTACATCAGCCAGGCGAGTTTCAGAACTTCAAGCCCTATGTGTCAAACCACCATACCTGGTATTTCACAAGGGTAGAGTATCTCTTAGACCAAACCCATCCTTTATACCAAAGGTTTGTTCTAACTTTTGTTTGCAACAATCACTGGAATTACCGGTCTTTTTCCCTAAGTATTCAAACAGCTGAATATACCTTTCACAGCTTAGACGTGCACAATTACGTTTCTATTTGGATAGGACACTCCAAGCACGAAAATCAGATCAACTGTTTGTGTCCTTTTCGGATAGTAAATTAGGCAAAGCCGTCACAAAAGTCACTATTGCCAAGTGGATCAGAGACTGTATCAGTCATATTTATCTCATTTCAAATAAGGAGCTTATAGTTCCAGTGAAAGCTCATTCTACCAGGGCTATGGCCACTTCGGCAGCCTTTCATTCCAAGCTCTCTATTAGTGACATTTGTGCGGCTGCTACGTGGTCTTCTCTACACACCTTTATTTCTCACTACAAATTGGATGTGGCATCTAGGGGTCGAGCTTCCTTCGGTTCCACGGTTCTCAGGAGCGTTTTCCAGTGAGCCACCCAGGAATTAGGTGCTAGGGACGCTGTCCCATCTGTAGAGAATGTAGGCGAGATAGGATCACATTACATCTTTTAGTTATGTACTTACCATAACTTTAGATGTATGGGATCCATCTCGCCATTCTAATAACCCACCCTCCTTCCCCCTGCCTCGTAGACCAGAAGAGACCGGACGATCCGAATTCAACTTCTTCCTCTCTTGAAACACCTGGGAGTGTTATAACAATAGTCTATGTGTGTGTGCATGTGTGCGGACAAACGAGATCTGGGGAAGCAGTAGTGGTGCATCCTGGGATACGAGGTAACTCAGCCAATAAGAGACTGCGTTCTATTGTATAGCGGCCGAGTTGGTAGAGAATGTAGACAAGATGGATCCCATACATCTAAAGTTATGGTAAGCACATAACTAAAAGTTTTAACCCTCTGTTTGGAGGGGTTTAATTCCATAGCTATAGCTGGGGTTAGCTATTTCAAATGAGATCTGGGTAGCTAGTGCTAGGTATCATGGGATAAGGGGTAGCCTCAAGCCAGTAAACAGCTCTCGAGCTATAGAAGATGGCTGAGTCGGAGCTGAGGATCGGCTCCGATCCCAAAAAGCAAGAAAGAAGGCGAGATGAAGGCAACTAACATGGAACGTTATGGTAGGTATATAACTTCTTTTTCTTGTGTCATTGGATATCGTATTCTCCAAATGTCCTGCAGTTCCCTTGCCACCCTTTTGCATAATGTAGCCACCTTAACGCTTCCATTATATTTTACCCCCAGTTACCCCTTACTGGCTGCAATGTTTGTCTTGTTGGCTTTTCCCGGTTAGGGGTCGCCACAGCGGAACTCCAGTCCGCTAATGATTGGCAGCCGATTTTTATGGTGCCGCGTTGCCAGCCCGACGCCCAACCTTCAGCTAAGGCACGGCCATTCACGCATGTCTTTCAGAGGCCACTCGACCATGGGGTGGACATGCAGGCACTCCAGCCGAGAATCGAATAGGAGAACCTCTTGCTATGAGGTAGCAACGCTACCGCTGTACCACCACGGAAGTGTGGTGTTGAATTTACCCCTATTTTAGTTATCTTGTCTTCCTTCACATGCACTTGCCCCAAGCATTGAAAAGACTTTCTGAACAATTCAGTAACCTTGTTATTTAATCCATATGTAATCCGACTCATCCGGATTACACCTCGTCTACCAGGAAAATATCAAAGCAAGACTTACAATGTTCCATTTAATTTCTGACTGACTATTATTATTAATCCCCCTTTTTAACTTTTTTTTTTTATTATGACCTCCATTGTAAATATTCATTGTGTTATCAGCTAACTGTTTGGTCTTCCTCTTTTTTTCTGTTCCTTACCACTTAATGAAATATTGCAGTATACTCATTTTCTTGTCTCATTCACACAGTTAGCTTTTCCATTTTAATTTAAAAGCTTATGCTGTGGCATCACAAGCCCTTAAACTAATACTCATGAAATACTGATTAAGAGGTTATTATTTGGGTGAAAGTCAAGTTTTTTGCATTAGGGGATACTTCACTAACCCTGAGTTGCAGTGATTTCAGAGTTAGCATAAATATGAAGAGGTAAAGCAGGGAGTCTGTCTGTCCACATTGGGGTAGGACTGATATGCTAGGAAAACTGTACTTTTTTGCTGTGTTTCATCTGCATTTTTATGCTGTCACAAGTGAGCAAACAGTGTTTGATGAATGTTTGCTTGATAATATTACGTATATCCATTTACATGGCTTAATTTCATATATGAAGAATATGTACTGATAACTGACCAATAATTATTGACTATTCCAACCTATAAGCTAGTTACTGGTCACGTACATGCACATATATGTATATGTTATGTAAAATACATTTTGCTAATTGACCATAAGATCCCTTCTTAATCCCTTAGGATTGCCTGACTGGATGTGCACTTATTTCATCTGGGTTTATATTGTAATGTATATCAAAATAGCCTGCTATTACTGTAGTGTTCACCCTAGATCACTTTGCTGCTACCTGGTTCTTCAGTTTTGCTCTGTTTCACTTGGAATATCAATTAATTTAGTAGACTATTATAAGACTTGTTGAGTGTTTTTATTATGCTGTTGTAAAATATGTATGCTTGCTGTTTTTACTTTCAGTAACAACTATAGCTAGCTAGTATAAACATTGTTGAATGTTTTTATAATGATGCAGTATACTTAACTCTTGATGAGGAATATGGTAAGAAGAGAGCAGAGAATAAATACATGAAGAAATGGAAAAACGTTTCGGAGGTGCTGGATAAATTGTTCAAGCTCTTAGATTAGATAAAATTTAGGTGGCAAATGTATACTACTTCTTTACTGTTTGCACCAAAAAGCATTAGTGGTAACACTTTGCAGTTTTAGTAATTGTATTCATATTTTAAACAAATGATAAGATACTTTATAAATTTCCATATTCATCTCTGCATCATGCAAGTGCAATATTAGCTGAGGATTTGCCATATAAAAAGCGAAACTGCATTCCCTATCTAGTCAGCTAATAAAGGGATTAATTGCCTTTTTATGGGATAGCTGACATATTGTGCTTGTTCTCACCCCCTCCTTTCTTCCTTTCATTATTTCTTTCAGTTTATAATTACCGATACAAAGACTACCTTGGCAGAAATGAGGGGATGGAGGGAGGTTTTAAGATATTTGCTCTTCAGTTGTGGTTATGTGCCCACTGTCTCAGGTGACAGCCAGTCAAAGGAAGCAATCGTATTGGTATGAAGGCTACTTGATGCCACATCCATCCAAGAAATATCAGCCCTGTGCAGCCCCACCCTTTCAGCAGGACATTGAGACTAGTAGACTAAGGCACCCTCAGGGGAAATCTACTATCACTATCAATCCTGTCTTATCCCATACAGATGCCACTTCTTCTGGCCTACTACGGGTAAAGCCAGAAGCCCTGACTAATTTAATTTAAGAAGCTGGGGCACTTCTGATTAATCCTAACCCTGCACATGTTGGCTGAATGAGCACCTATGTCACAAACATGTTGAAGTCGCAGGCACTGGCCAAAATGTTGTCCAGCCCTCCTCAACAGGTGTCGGCTCCGTCCGCTTCCATCGATGTTCCTCCTCCGACTCCATTGAGCTCGGAGCCGGAGTTTGTTGGGGTTCGAATCGTGCAACCGTCGGCACCGATAACAATTTCCCCTTCGGTTCCGTCGTCAGCTCTGATCCCTTCGATGGTGCCGTCTGTCAAGGGATCCATTTCTCCTGCCTAAGTATATGTGTTCCCATGCATATGCAAGCAGAGCTAACTTCTCTGGTTTGAAAGCAACAGGCCACAGTTTTTGGCTGATCTTTGTCACTGGCAAACTTCTGCTTGCTGGTGCCAGACAACTGACCAGACCATTAATCCGTCTTTCTAGAATGGGTGAGCTGGCAACAAATGGCCATTTCCTACCCTCTCCTCCCTGACCGCTTCGTTATCTAAGTTTCTGCTTAAAGTTGGATCATTTGAGTAGTAGTCAGGGCTTTATTCCGCTATGCCACTAGGCCAGGCATTACATTTTTATTTTGTTGTTGTTTCACTGTATTCTTTCCGTTTTATTTACCCTGTTTCACTGAGTACATGTTTAACTATATCCTATGCCTTTTTATTTATCTTAGAATTAAAATAAAATAAAAGTTAAACTTAAAAAACAATCAAGTCTTAAATTTCCCTCATAACAGTGTTAACATTTTGAATGGCATACCTTGAGTCAAAGTAATGTACTAAACTTGAATAATTGTGTGTCCTTGTGAAAGTGAAGGGTGAAATTTGCTTTATACCACATAATTACTCACCTATATTAAGAATTATGAGCTGATATTGAATACATTCGATTTATCCCTTTGATAGTGCTAATGCTGTAATTTCCATTTAAATTAAATTCCACTTGGCCTTCATACCTGGAAAGAATAGTCAGCAACGATATGACTTGCACATCATGTGAGAAGTGGCAACTGTACATTATGTTATACAATGGTTATTAGCCAAGCTTTAAGGTCAAATAAGTGAGTGAATTAATTTTTGTGTTTTGCTTATCCTTTCTGAATACATCTGTTCCTGTACCTTTACTTTGGGCCATTAACTGTTCCGGCTCAGTGCAGGCAGTTGTAAGCCCAAATTTATTTTATTTAGTAGATGTAGAAACTTAGATGCATGAAAAATGAAGTCTTCATGATTTCTTGGAAGCAAAAATGCTGTTCTGAATCACTTTATCCGTTTCACGAACGTGACAGAC
Organism: Protopterus annectens; assembly: GCF_019279795.1. NCBI lineage: Eukaryota > Metazoa > Chordata > Ceratodontiformes > Protopteridae > Protopterus > Protopterus annectens. The sequence continues at coordinate 287,581,678 of NC_056750.1, read as the reverse complement.
TATGAAGGTTTTTGAGATGTTTGGGCTGTTTGAAATGCATTATGGCGTAATCAAATCAATCAGACTGTATGATAGAGCTTTGGCCATATCATTTCACATACCCAGAAAAATGCAAAATGAAATAAGATGCATACAAAAAAATACATTAAAACTGCAAGAAAGATTTGTATTTTAGAACCTTTTCTAGCAGTTCATTAGGGAAGTGTAATGCCAAATGCTCAAGGTAGTACATAGTAACAGTTGATGATGATTAGCATTTAAGGGATACTGAATGTGCAGTAATGCAGTTATTTGAGCACTTTGTGGTATTGTTGGCAATTCACATCAGACAACTGTGGCAGAACAGGAAAGGTAGAGTGAATAGTAAATGGTTACAATTATGGGTAGAAATGCAGCAACATACTAGTCCAGTCTATGCAGAATAGAGACCATGCAAATCAGTAACTTTAAACTATGCAACATATTCAGCTGTAACACTACAGATGCTACATTTAAGTATGAGCATAAAATTCACCAAGTTAACAAGATTAGAATTTGTCTCGAGCAGAATACAATCCGATATAACAAAGAACTGGCAGTGGCAAACTGTATGACACTAACCAAAACATTTAATCAGATAGTGGGCCGGATTCACGAAGGCTTGCACGGAGTCTAAGAGTAGTGTAAGACTCCATGCAGCCTTCGCGATCCAGGAACAGCCCAAAGTCCGTGTAAGAGACAAGCTAAAACGGCTCTTACACGGAGTGGGCGTGGATAAGCTAATCACCTCACTTGCAGCCGAATAGCATGCAAATGAGGATGATTAGCGATCCAGGAAGCCCAGAACAGCCCGTGTAAGAGCCGTTTTAGCTGCAGAAATGTACTCAGTTGACAACTGAGTACGTTTCTGCAAAAACCGCAATGGAGCCATGTCAGCTCCAAATAAAGGGTGCATATGTGTCAGGCAGCATGCCAATGGCCAAATATGTGGCCATTGGCAAGGTAACCTGATGCAAATATCTTAAAAATATAATTTTTTTTTCGGCGATGTTTAAACCCAGCGCAGCCCCACGCAAACGGGCTGCGCTGTATAAAACATAAAAACGAAGGTTATAAACCCACAAATGTGGGTTTTATGCAATACATGGAATGTCAATGCAGGGACCAGCAGACCAAAACCAACATGGCCACCGTGTAGTGGTTGCTAAGGGGGGAAGCTGAGTCTAAGACATGTAACTAAGCATTAGTAGGCAATCTGATGCAAATGAGTGTTAGGATACTGAATTCCACTGTCACATAGCAAATGAGCACAGTCTGAGTAGTGTAAGAGTTACAGAAGGGGGAGGAACAGAGTAGGAGATAGGTGACATCACAGGGGGGAATGGTAGAAAGAAATGCAGTTCATTGGAGGTCAGAGTTACATGACAGATGTCAGACAGATATCATGGAAAGAGGTGTGCCACTAGATAAGCATGAGAAAGTCAAGAAATGGAAGGTGTACACTGTTGCCTACACCCAAGTTTCTTGCTGGGCGTGCATGCACACGTGTGCGCGCCATGAAGCGCGAGTAAGACAGTGTGCGCGCGTGTAAGGCAGACTGAGCATGTGGGAGCGTGTTGGGAGATGTTTAACACTGTTTGCACGGGTGTGCACGTGTTTTAACCCGAATAAGCAGATTCTGAACCGTGTAAGCATGTGTGCGCGCGTGTAAGCCACTGTGAGCGTGTTTCTGCTGGTTTGCACACGGCTCCTCCCTGAGGAAACAGAGAGGAAAAAGGAAGCAACAGATTTAGTAGGAAGCTAGCAGGGAATACTGCTGGAGCTAGCAGGTGAAAACAATTAGAAGCAGGCAATTACACAGGCAGAATAGTAGCCCAGCCCAGCACTTAAAACTCTGCAAACAGCAGTGCAGGATGTTTCTCTCAAGAGACACTGCAAGACAGGAGTTAAGTTATTAGAAGTGAAAACTGAAAAAGCTGAACTCAGAGCAGAAATGTTAGGGGCTGCCATAGCTGTCATAATGAGACATAGGCGACTTGCTGAGGGTGGTGACAATGCAGATGGTGCCAGACAACCCACAGTGAGGAGACGGAGAAGAGTGTACAGGCCCAGGGTCACCTACCACGGGTTACATGAGCTGGAGATAGTAGAGCTATAGAGTGGACAGAGACCTCCTGCAGCAAATAGTGGAGCTGTGCAGGCCACGCCTCACACACAGAACCAACAGAGGGGAACCCATCCCAGTGGAAACCAAGGTATGTGTTGGCCTAAGAATACTAGCAACAGGTACCTTCCAGAGACCAACTGGTGATATGATGGGGATATCACAGGCATCAGCCTCCAGGGTACTGCACCAGTTCCTGGATGCCATGTCAGCACATGTCGGTGATCATGTATATTTCCCCAATGCCCGTGAGGTATTGGCCAGCAATATTCGTCTCTTCCAGCAAATAGCGGAATACCCTGAGGTAGTGGGTGCAATAGACTGCACGCACATATGCATCAAAGCACCAGCCGGTGAGCGGGGTAGGGCATACATCAACCGCAAGGGCTTCCCCTCCATCAACTGCCAGGTCATGTGTGATGCCCAGGGCATAATAATGAATGTGTGTGCTGGCTGTCCTGGGAGCTACCATGATTCCCACATCTGGCATTTGACGCAGCTGTACCAGACATTTGCCAATGGGGACATCCCACACGGACACCTAGTGGGGGATGCAGGTTATGCACTGGAGCCGTGGCTGATGACACCCATCAGAAATGCACACACACCTGAACAGGAACGCCATAATGAGGCACACGCACAAACACGTAATGTAATAGAGCGTGTGTTTGGGCTGCTCAAGTCACGGTTCCAGTGTCTGGACACATCTGGTGGAGCCTTGCAGTACACACCAACTACATGTACCCAAATTGTCATGGTATGTGCTATGCTACATAATATGATCTTGCAAAACAGCTGCAGCAGGACCAGCATAGGGCTGGGCCAAACAGCCCCCACCATTGCCAAGGCCATCACAGGCAGAGCGTGACTCGGAGGAGGAACAACCTGAGCCTGCCCCAGTAGGCAGAAGGAGGCGTGCCCAGTATGCCCTGGCCTTGGCAAAGAGGCAACATACTGGCTCAGTAGGAACCCTGGGAATGATACCCCTCTGACTCACTCAAATAATAACATGGATGCCTACAATGACATGACCTGCTCACAAACATGTACAGGGAAGTGTAATATGCATCCGACAGAGGCAGCCCTGCAGCACCACCTGAGGCATGAATGCCATGTGTTAAGTAATGTAACACCATGTACTATATGCACACCTGAGGACCCTGACTAACATCCTACCCTCACCAAGCATCATGCCACAATATGACAATGAGATGATCAAGTGCAATAATTGACTGAAGTATCGCAGTTAGTCAAAGGGGATCCAATGTGTGCCAGTCTGGGATGACATGCTGAGCATGACATGATGCTCCACCTGCTAGGACTGGCGTGCACCTATCAGTGCAGGCCGTATGGATACTGGCAAAGGCTGTTGTTACCCACAGTGTGCCCTGAATAGGTAAGGCTCAAAACACAAACCTATCTCCATAGGTATCAGAAGGGATAAGAATAAGATAAGGGATAAGTCGAAACAGCAAGATGCATGCAGTCTAAACCCACCCAGTATGGAGAATGTTGATATCTGCGCTGTAACAGAAAACTGAGTCAAGGCTCACAACAGCACCCTAACACTACCAGGTTACACCTCATACTGTGCTGTACAGCCTCAAAACATGGAACAAGCTACAAAAGGAGGGTGACTAGCAAGAATTGTCAAGGATAACCACACCCCATGTTGGTACCACAACAAGAAGCAGCATGGACTAGCCATGGTCAAGTAACAGTGGCTAAAACTGCCCCCCAGTTTATAGCCTGCTACAGACTACTGTCCCAACACCAGGAACTGCACCTGGCCTATGCTGGAATACATGAATATATCAAGTCCTCCAAACCACATTATATTGGGTGACTGAAAATACCCAGACATAGACTGGGAGCATTATACTAGCTCCAACAGTGTAGGACAAAAGTTCATAGAATCCATAAACCAAAAGGCCCAGGAACAACGTACCACTCCCACAAGAGGGGTAAGCATACTGGATGTGATAATCAGCAACATGGGTACTGGATGGCAAGACGAGAAGTGTATTGCTCACTGGTAAAACCAGACCATAGAGTAATCACACTGGATATACAAATCCTGACCACAGTCCCTGGCCAGAAAACCACAGTGGAAAACATGTGTAAAGCAATATTTGCACTCCTCCAAACTGATGTGGAATCCATTAAAGGTCCTGTGCAGGTGCAAAATATGGGCCACACCTCAGAACCTGTAATACAGCCATTCCATGAACACTGCCAGGAATGCTTGGATTATGCAATCCTAAATTAAAACAAGACACAATGCCATACACGCAGGCATCTGGCATGGTGGACACCAGCCATAACCAAACCATGCAAGAGAATGAGGAAGCTACTACATGATAGAGCAAACATAAACAATGAAGTAATCACTGATCAGTAGTATGGCAATAAAATCTGTCCACACATACAATCCACTAAGGCCAGCCACAACAAGTTGAATCTGTGAATCCTGAGGCAATGTTACACCTGCCCCAAGTACACAGACAACCCCAACTCCACCCAAGAAATACAAATATATGTGAGAGATGCAACCATCTATCCAAACTGGAGGCTGAGCTCCCTCAACTCAGTACTCCCAAAACTAGTCAGGAGGAGAAGGTAACCACACACACCACAAACACAGTCCCACATAGACCTATCACAACTGCAAACCAAACACATAAACACAGAAAAACATTCCCGGAGGCACAAATTACAAACACAGCACACCAACAGAGGCCTCTAAAGCAGACACCCAATCAAACAACCTCCAAACATAGCACATGCAACACATAGTACACAAAGCTGGTGTGCCAAACAGTCACAGGCCAGAAGGAGAAACAACATGCCTGATACAGTTGTAATAGGTGACTCCATAGTCAGACACACTGCTGTCCCGCACACCAGACTGAACAAGGGAAAGGGTACAGTAAGCTGCCTGTAGGCTGCCACAATACGCCACATAACAGAAGTATGCAGGTCACTCCAAAGCAAGTAGAAATATGATGCAGTCATAGTCCATGCTGGTGTGAATGACCTGAGATGTACCTCCCTAGACTACATGAAAAGAGACATAGATGAGCTCTCTGATTATGTAGTCCAGGCCGGTATGACACTCACCGTTTGCAGCATCCTACCCTTACCAAGAATAATGCCACAGTACAAACACGGAATGATCAGTCATAGCAAGTGGCACACTTACTGGTGTCATTCCAAGGGGATCAATGTCTGTCTGCTTGGGATGTCATGCTTGACAAGCCACGCAGCTGTTCTTGGGATGGCTTGCACCTGTTACCCTGGGCGTCTGGATATTGGATAAGGCCTTTGCCACCTCCATAGAGCCTTTTGTAGGCAAGGCTGAAAAGACTAACCCACCACCCTAGAAAACATAAGTGGAAAGAAACATAAGGGTAATGCTGACCAATGCCAGATGTGTAAACCCCAATATGCATGCTCCCAAGGCCATCCCCAGTATGGAGAACATCGATGTCTGTGCAGTGACAGAAACCTGCTGCAAGCCTCCTGACAGCACACCAGCACTACCAGGTTATACCACATATCATGTGTCATGGCCCCAAAACCTGGAACAAAACATAAAAGGAGGGTGAGTATCCATATTCAGCACAGACACCCATACGTCCAGGTAACTGACAATGCACAAGGCATTGGAGTCCACCCATGTGCAACTAACTGTAGGCAAGACTGCTGTACAGTCTGTAGCATGCTACAGACCACACTCTCACACACAGGAACCCCACCCAGCCATCCTGAAGACACTGGACAGTATGAATGTCCCACCAAATACCAAACAAGGTACCACAAATTACCACATAGGTGGTAAACCATTATGTATGGAAGGAGTAATCAGGGACCTAGGGACACAAGTGGACAGTAACCTGTTATGTGACACCCACATTGCCAATGTGGCTAGGAAGACTGTCTACATTTGACACCGTATCAGGAAAGGATTCACATCTACGTCAACAGAGGTCATTGTGCCCCTATACTGTTCTCTTATCACACCCATAATCTAGTACAATGCCTCATATGGGATGTACCTTACCTGACACCTGCAGCAGTTAGAAAGACCTCAAAGGTACCTCACCAAGAGGATAAAGGGTCTCAAATATATGTCATATGCTGCCTGGCTGTAGACACCCCAGCTGAATGCAGTCACATACTGCCTACACAGAGGCATTGCATGCCTGTTGTAGAAGGCCATGCCCAACACAGGAGTAATGGACATGCTCCACCCCAGAAAACTCAAAGCCATCGGAGCTGTGAGAGTGAGAGATGTCAACCTCAACAAATAATGAAATAGGATGTGCTGGTGGGACAGATACATAATCCAGAGGCTCCCCACACCCTGGACCAGAATCCCACTCCATGTTAGGCAGAGCCCCTCACTGACACTCTTCAACAGGAATCTTGCCAAGTGGATGGATGATTGTAGAGTTACACTGGGGTCTTCACTGTGTCATGTCCAGACAGAGGCACAGCAAAGCAAATCATAAATGGCCATAATATTCACATAGCAAGGTGGCAAAAGCCACACACACTCTGGCTAGGCTAACAAATGCCCTAGGGTGGATAGCCTAGTATGAACCTATGAACCTATGAAGATACAAATTGTACAGGACACTAAGGATAATCCCAAGGCTTTCACAACTGATGGTAGGAACCGTGTTGGGAATTCACAGATATGCTCTGAATCACACAAATATCACAAACACACACACATATTGCCAACATACATCCTGACAGGTGCAGTGCAAACCCCCAGAATGCAGAATATCTATCCCAGCAGACTGCTGGCCCCTGACATTGCAGATGCTGAGGTAACAGCCAGCATCTACAAAGCAAAACACACAGCAGCAATGGTATGAGATGGTGTCCTGGGCTGAGTGCAACATGGACTCCAAGATGAATGGAATGCCAAATCACACTACTGCTCAATGTCAGCCTTACCACAGAATATGTACCCAAAGAGCAGTGTACAACAACAGTGGTCCTTCTCAACAAAGGTGTTGCCTGAATGGATACTGAAAACTACTACCCCAGAATCCTGAGAAGCTCGGTCTGCACAGCTATGGAAAGGATCAGCATGTACCACAGACATAAAGATATTGGGGACCTACTGACACCGGACCCTACCCAGTGTGGCTTTCTTAAGTGCAGATCCTGCCCCTAAACATGTTTGACTCAATTGAAACAGTCATTAAGGTCATTGATGAGGGCAATGTGGTCCACACAGCGTAGCTGGACCTTGCAAAGGCTTCTATACAATACCCTACGTGTTCATTATAGATAAGCTCACCAGCTTAAATATAAACCCCTATGTCAGTAGAGGGGTTGCAAACCAGACCAAGGACAGAACAGACATGGTCAGACATGCTGCAGCCATGTCAGACTACAAACCAGATATAACTGGCATCCCACAAGGCTTGGTCCTGGGATCTCCCTCGTCTGGTATATATGTCCCATAGGTACAGGCAAACATGGAAGGACTGTGTCTGAACATGTTTGCAGAGGACTACAAACTGCTCACCACATATGATCCACCAGCTGACACAAGCATCCCACAAAAGGGCCACATAGAAACAGACAACTGGTGCCATAGCCATGTCAGCAAGCTAATTGCAGAAAAGTGTATAGTCAACCCCGTGGATATACAGTAAGTGCCCACCAATTACCACATAGGTGTTAACCCATTATGTAGTTAACATGTAATGAGAGACCTGGGGACACAAGGTGATAGATATCCTGCATTGGACAAACATGTGCTGTAGTGTTTACAGAAACATACCATATACCCACCTAATCATGAAGGTTGTCAGATCTAGATAAGGGAGGTCATTGTGGCTCTGCAGTCATCCTTCATCAGCGGTACAATTGACTACAATAGCCCCTGTGGGATGTACCTCAGCAGACACCTCCATCAACCGTAAAGTCCCCAACAGTACCTCACCAGGAGTATCAAAGAGCTTGCACAGATGCCATGTGTTGCCTGTGTTGCTGGTATCAATAAACATGCTGCACCTTGTACAATCTGAATGGCAGTGAGCTATGCACATGAGAGACCTGAACCCCAGCACTGACTTACATAGGACAAGCTGTACTGCATGATCCATAACACAGAAGCCACCCCCACCCATGAGTGAACTCCCAGTACAGGCTACCCATAGAGTCACTTATCAATTTTCCTCAATAGGAATCTTGATGAGTGGATGGGAGATGGTAGCTTTATCCTGGGTATCACTGTCATGTCACAGGTAGACAGAGGCACAGTATACTAACCATGACATATGTCATGGCAAACTCCACTTACAATGTGTGTTGAAGGACAAACACACTCTCCAACTAGCATTAGACATGGACTAGGGCACATCGCTAGTGTTTGCAAATGTACACCTATGTTGTGGAATACACTACCAATGTTGGACAAGCCTGGTTTAAGTAGTTCATATCTGAACAGAATGCAACATGGTCAGATGTACACAACTGGCCCCTAACCAGGCTGTTGTGCTCACTATCGAAATGTAAAGCAGTGATAGCACTAAAGCCCAGGATACTGTCCACCACAGTCAAAGTACTACCAGTACACTATACAGTACTACAGTGTTAGGTCAGTGTGAAAGGATGTTGACAACTGTATGCAAAGTATCCCATGCAAACACTGCAGGCACAGTATAATCCTGTTGTGTTCACACACAAAGCAGTTGTACAGTAACTACACAACATGACACACAACACACAACCATAAACGGGTGATATTTGTTGAAGTTCACACTCATCCACAAATGTGGTGGGCTGCAGAGTCCAACATATGGAATGCTCACACTGGGCATGCTCACACACTTTGATAAATGAGACATATGTCAGACAACATGCCATGGGAAGGCTGAACTGGGCATGCTCACACACTTAGGCCAAATCTCAGTTTAGCAGTTGGACACACATATCTGGTATTTTTACGTGTTATTCCAGGAACCAACCACATTACAGCAGTCTGCCCAGTGCACACAGTTAAATGACTACAGAGACATACGTGATATAGTGGATCCCTCCCATATGCAAACATCTTCCACAGATGCACAAGTTGTTCATACAAACAGGGAATGCTATGGCAATAAAGATGTGCAAACAGTCTATCAGCAACAAATAATGTGCATTTGACAATTAAACATATGGGTGTAGAGGTCAACACTAGGCTGTTTGCCCTAGGGAATGACAGCTTAGCCAGAGTGTGCTTGGCGTCTGCCTCCCCACAGGATGCACATTCCCCTTTCTAAACACCGATGATGTCAGCACCCTATAAGTACAGCAGGAGAAAAGAAACCTCCCAGTAATGCGAATAGCGTGCTCTGCTAATGCGTCCATCACAAGTGTCATAACATAGTTAGGTAGGGGTTTGAATCCTGCAAATGCTCAGTGTGTGTGTGTGAGTGGGGCTGGTGTGTGTGTAAGTCTGTGGGAGAGAAATGTCCCTTTTGGCAACTGGGAAAACACACTACAGGATGCACATTCCCCTTTCTAAACACCGATGATGTCAGCACTCTATAAGTATAGCAGGAGAAGGAAACCTCCCAGTAATGTGAATAGCGCGCTCTGCTAATGCGTCCGTCTCAAGTGTCATAACATAGTTAGGTAGGGGTTTGAATCCTGCAAGTGTGTGTGTTTGTCTGAGGGGGGTTAGTGTGTGTGCAATTGTGTGTGAGAGAAATGTCCCTTTTGGCAACTAGGAGAACAGACTACAGGATGCACATTCCCCTTTCTAAACACCGATGATGTCAGCACTCTATAAGTATAGCAGGAGAAGGGAAACCTCCCAGTAATGCGAATAGCGCTCTGCTAATGCGTCTCAAGTGTCATAACATAGTTAGGTAGGGGTTTGAATCCTGCAAATGGCAAGTGTGTGTGTTTGGCTGAGGGGGTTATTGTGTGTGAGGGAAATGTCCCTTTTGGCAACTAGGAGAACAGACTACAGGATGCACATTTCCCTTTCTAAACACTGATGATGTCAGCACCCTATAAGTACAGCAAGAAGGAAAACCTCCCAGTAATGCAAATAGCACACTCTGCTAATGTGTCCATCTCAAGTGTCATAACATAGTCAGATAGGGGTTTGAATCCTGCAAGTGTGTGTTTTTGGCTGAGGGGGGTTAGTGTGTGTGAGGAAAATGTCCCTTTTGGCAACTAGGTGAACAGACTACAGGATGCACATTTCCCTTTCTAAACACTGATGATGTCAGCACCCTATAAGTACAGCAAGAGAAGGAAACCTCCCAGTAATGCGAATAGCACACTCTGCTAATGTGTCCGTCTCGAGTGTCATAACATAGTCAGACAGGGGTTTGAATCCTGCAATTGGCAATTGTGTGTTTTTGGCTGAGGGGGGTTAGTGTGTGTGAGGAAAATGTCCCTTTTGGCAACTAGGTGAACAGACTACAGGATGCACATTTCCCTTTCTAAACACTGATGATGTCAGCACCCTATAAGTACAGCAAGAGAAGGGAAACCTCCCAGTAATGCGAATAGCGCACTCTGCTAATGTGTCTGTCTCAAGTGTCATAACATAGTTAGGTAGGGGTTTGAATCCTGCAAATGGCAAGTGTGTGTGTTTGGCTGAGGGGGAATTGTGTGTGAGGGAAATGTCCCTTTTGGCAACTAGGAGAACAGACTACAGGATGCACATTTCCCTTTCTAAACACTGATGATGTCAGCACCCTATAAGTACAGCAAGAGAAGAGAAACCTCCCACTAATGCAAATAGCACACTCTGCTAATGCGTCTGTCTCGAGTGTCATAACATAGTCAGATAGGGGTTTGAATCCTGCAAATGGCAAGTGTGTGTTTTTGGCTGAGGGGGGTTAGTGTGTGTGAGGGAAATGTCCCTTTTGGCAACTAGGTGAACAGACTACAGGATGCACATTTCCCTTTCTAAACACTGTTCAGCTGAAGGCCATGGCTCTGGCACAAGTTGTCTGTTTCTATGATGCCCCTTTGGAAGATGCTTGTGTCGGCTGGAGAGTCGATTATGGTGGCCAGTTCGCAGTCATCTGCATATTTGGTCAGCCACAGTCCGTCCGTGTTGGCCTGTACCTCCAATAAATATATACCAAACAAGAGAGGTCCCAGGACTGAGCCTTGTGGGACACAACTCGTAACTGGTTTGGAGTCTGGCATGGCTCCAGCAATTCTAACCATGTGGGTTCTGTCCTTGAGCCACTGTGCAATCCATCTAGTGACATAGGGGCTTATATTTAAGCTGGTGAGCTTCTCTAGAATGCCCAAGTGGGGTATTGTTGTGAAGGCTTTTGCGAGGTCCAGGTAGGCTGTGTGAACCACCTTCCCTCGTCAATGGCCTTGGTGACTGTTTCAAAGAAATCAACCAGGTTAAACCTGGTAGTGCTGGTGTGCTCTCAGTAGCCCTGAACCAGGCATCTGTTACTGCACAGATATCGATGTTCTCCATGCCAAGGAGAGTTTCGGGTGCATGCATCTGGAGGTTTAGACTTCTGGCGTTGGGTAGCATTACTCTTAGTTTCTTATCCCTTGTGATACCTATGAAGGTGGGTTTGTCATTTGAGCCTTGCCTAACATAGGCACTATGGGGGTAGCAAGAGCCTTTGCCAATATCTGAAAGCCCAGGGGTGACAGGTGCAGGCCGTCCCTAGCGAAGCAGGTAGTTCAACAGAAGATGAATATGTGAAGGTGTAGTGCCTGTGATTAGTTAGCAGTAGCATATATGACTGCTCACGTGGACACATGCCAGGTAAGTCATATGCACTGTGTCACAGGCAATGTACATGTGAACAGGACAAACAGTGACATCCTGTCAAGTGGGACATGGACATACATATAGTAAGCTATGCAGATGGCACTAGGAGTCCACAGAAGCTCTATAACTATGCATTGCAGGTGTGATCAGTATTCCAGGGTAATTGCAAGCAAACATGCATGCAAACAAAGCTACAGTAAACAGGGCTGCATGTAGTCCATTGTACAACAAACAAGCTGTACCACTTCCAGTAGGTAACACTGCAAATATGCAGGCACTATGCACATGTACATGGAAATACAAGGGTCAGATGGCTAGGGTCCAGTCTCAGCGCACACAAGTGTACAGACCATGTACTGTCAGGATGTACAATAACTGGATGGAAACCCATGTGCTCATACCTGCAGTAATACACATGTCAAATAACAGACACTGAGCCTTCACTCAGTGGTTCCATACTTAGTAGGATGTATGCTACCTGGCCTGCCACCACAGTATCCCTGACATATATGGGGACTCTCCCTCCTGTGACAGTTAGTTTTGTGTGTTGGGGCTGTCTAGCATGGTATGAGATGTGAGCATGCAGTGCTAGGGTGCTCCTGTGTGTCCTGTACCAGTCGTGTAGTACTGCACACATATCAACATCCTCAAACATCTGCATTGCAGAGTCCAGTGTGGGCAACATGCCACTTGCAATTTACATGTCCATCATTGCGTATTACTACATTCATTACCTTATCCCTGTGCTACCTATGTATGTAGCCTTCTGTTGACATCATTACCACCAGTATGCCAACATGTGCAGATGATACACTATGGTACTTACCATGGGTGTAGACAACAGTACATGACAATCACACACTTACTGCATCAGGCATGCTGTGATATACCCACAATTAATTCAGCACACAGTACTGTTAACAACATGATACTATTACTACACATCTATGTGGTCACCCTGTGCATCAGCAACATGTTAACCTGTACCTGCACAGTTGTTACAGATTGCAGGAGGTGGCACAGTTTCATCATATGCACAGGGTGTGAACTTGGTATGCCTGAGTCAGCCACCGATACCACCGATTGACATGTATGTGTATGTGTGTTGGTGAGGGACAGCAGTAGAAGGTGGGGCAATGTTGATGCAGTGTGTGCATGTATGCGGTAGCCCTAGGTGTTGTCAATTTGCATGTGTGTATGGATGCACACAGTTCCACCTCATGGCTGCCATATACTGGTGTTTGTGGACAGCCACAGACTGTACCTGCCAGGTCATACAGATCAGTGTCTCTGGCCACGGACACGGTACCTGTGCCTTGCAGGGGTGCTACGGACAGTATCCAGTACCAACCCAGACTGGGTACTGTCATCAGAAGCAGGTGTTCATTGACTGGACACAGATCCCTGTTGGGCCTGGCCAGAGCCACGTGCACGTGGTCTCCTGGGGCGGTCTGATGACAGCACAGACCCAGCATTGCTGGGGCTGCTGCTGGCACTACGGGGGCGGCCACGGCCCTGTTGTCGTCCGCGATGACTGCCAGCTGCTGCTGTTGCTGGCATACGGCCACGTCAACACCTCAACCGCCCACCATCGCCCTGGCTCATGGACATGTAGTTGTGGAACCGGTCTAATATGTCCCCACAACGTCTGTCTATGACATCGGTGAAATCACGGATGGCAGCCGCAATGTCACGCATACTGTCAGTCATGGCTGTGCGACATGCTGTCAGCTCCCTCAGACCCTGTCTGGTGTACCGTTCCATACGTGACTGTGCCTGCATGACAGCCCGAAACATAGCTGAGGTTGTAAGACCTCTGTGGGCACGTCTGACAGGGGCAGTACGCCCACGGATGCTCCCACGAGAACCCCTGGACATCTGTCTGTGTGGTACCATCTCTGGGCCATGCCCATGGCTGCTGTGTGGGGAGGCATGTGCCACAGATACCACATTACCCTGGTCAATGCCCACTGTATGCTAGGGACATTGGTGACAAAGGGTGTATTGGCAGGATAACTGTGCGCATTGATGGGGTCGACAGCTGTGTACTGTCAATCGGCTGACCAATGGCGGACCCTGGCATACCTTCCTGTGCCATTACACAGATGTCATCATTATCAGTACCCACGGCACCTGATTCAGGTTCCCTGCTACATGACACCAGAGCAGCACCAGAACCTGTGGGAGGGAAACAGGAAACACAGTTTACAATGTCTACACATTACCAGTGATGCACACATGCACACATGCACACATGCACAGGTGCACACATGCACAGGTGCACACATGCACACATGCACAGGTGCACACATGTACACATGCACACATGCACACATGCACAGGTGCACACATGCACATATGCACACATGTACACATGCACACATGCACAGGTGCACACGTGCACACATGCACACATGCACACATGTACGCATGCACAGGTGCACACGTGCACACATGCACGCATGCACAGGTGCACACATGCACACATGCACACATGCACACGTGCACAGGTGCACTCATGCACAGGTGCACACGTGCACAGGTGCACACATGCACAGGTGCACACATGCACACGTGCACAGGTGCACACATGCATGCATGCACACATGCACAGGTGCACACATGCACACATGCACACAGTTTCACACAATTGTACAGTACTCAGTATGCGTGATATCAACACACAGACACAGACACACCTACATGCATACAAAGAGCACTACTAAGTGAGCCAAATAGTACTATTACTATCAAAACTATTACAGGAATTGTTAATACACACTCACCAGCATGGATAGGCTGCATTGCTGTTATACCAGAGGGACCTGCAGACGTGAAGAAACTAATGTCAGTGGGCACAAATGTGCCATTGTTACTGAGTATGATACAGGTCAGTAGTACAACAGTCGCCTTTCACAGGTCAGCTGCTAATATTGAGGATATCACACTTGCACATTAAATACTATGGTGACAGCTACAAACCAAGGACACACCTCACACATGCATTAACTACCAGTGTACACAACATTCAACTATACATATGGCATATTACCTGCACGTTCACTGTCTTGCTGCTGCGTGGCTCCAGCCTCCATCATAATGCATGTCTGCTGCTGTTGTTGTTGCTGGCGGACTGGAGCCACTACACTCATGAGTAGTCCCTCCAGTCTGGTGAGTGGGGGATGTGTAGCCACCCCACCACCTGTGGCGACCTGTTGCCTGTGGATATCCGACGCACGCTGACGGACATGTCTGATTAAATCACTGCAGTGATGTCGTACCTGCTCATATGTCCTATTATGCGTGCCTATGTCATTTACCCGATGGACAAGGTCTTGCCACAGTGCAGTCCTCTCCTGCTGATTCTGGCTGGTGCGGGAAAAGAGTATTGCATAATCCCGCACCAGGCTCTGGTGTATCTCCTCATCCTCAGCTGTGGAGTAAGTGGGATTCTGCCGGTGGGCCATGTACCTGAGAAAGAAAATAACCTGATATCAGCAATATATGTCAGCAGAATTTGGCACACATACTACACATGCTACTCGACTGTTATGATACAACATATCTCACATATATAGCATCTGTCTGTCTATTGGTGGATACACATGTAAATGGCCAGGTATCAGTACTCAGCCAGCAACTGTGCAACAGTACCTGGCACACTCCATATGACATACTACCAAACCCCAGCAGTCAGAACACTGATTCAGGTCAAGAGCACCTCCTTACTCTGGGGGTTTGTATCTAGGTACTGTATGGCCTACATCTTCAACTACTGTGAGCTGACCACACACTGATTGCCCTGGATATACATATCCCACCTCCACCACCAGCACAAACGACTATAGTGAATAACATTACAGATGCAAACTTTACACTTTGTAACAGTGACATGGTATCCTTTCAGCCCACTGGGCCAGTGGCAGATACAACCCACAATGCTGACCCCTACACAATTGCTTTCTACAGACATCTCCGAGAATGCATGGCTCATGCAGTCCCATATATGACCAAGACACTCCCCACAAAGGGACAGCATCCTGTCTGGTGGACCCCAGCCATAGACAGATTGTATTACAGAAGATGGAAGCTACTGCAAGACAGAGCATAATTCCATAAAGGGAGGGCATGTCTGAGCAGCACTAGTAAGGATCTATTTTCCATCATACAAACATCCATGGGCAACTTTGAGAGGGAAATCAAGAGGGACACTACAGATAACCAGAAGGCCTTCTTCAGTTATGTTAGCAACCTGGTCAGGATCCATCCTCTATGCCCCTTAGTTAGTACACAACAACAAATATTTCACTGAGACCACAGATATTGACAACATTGTGGCAGACAGGTTCAGTCCAGGTGTCACCCCGCCCTCTCCCCCAAAATAAGACATAGTTATCCCAGCTGACTGTAACCTCCCTGTCATCACAGATGTCCAGGTGAGAGCCACCCTCAGGGCAGCAGAATACACAACATGAATGGGACCTGATGGTATCCCCAGTTGCATGCTACATAAACTGTGACAGGAGCTAAACACACATATAGAAGTGCTATGTAACATTAGCCTGACTACAGGATATGTACCTGTACACTGGCGCACAGCAGCAGTGGTGCCACTCCACGAAGGAGGCACCTCAACATACCAATACAATACAACACAATACATTACATTACAATACAATACTATACAATATGCTATTGCCCCTGGGACTACAGCAGCATACTGTTCTGCTACCCTGACCATTGTGACACATGTGGTGTGATGGTACCTGCTGCTGTCACACAGTTACACAGGGTGACTCATATGGCATATTACCTATGTGACTAACATTCAGCAGGGGTATGTGTGACATGTACTCATGGGGAGTCTTGCTTCTTAACACTGTGTGGTTTATTGCAGGGTATGTCTTATCTGTGGGTAGGTACTTTTACCTCCACATGTGCACTCTATTGCAGTGGCATGGATGACACACAGCAGTCATTTAGGTTGTGGATGGTGTGAGGTGTTACTATGGTTGTTGGACATCTGTCATGGGTGTGACTTACATATGTATATCCGGAGTGGTAACCTCTATGTGGGTAGTATATGTGTACTCTGTGGTGTTGTCAGTCACTGTGCATTGGTAATGTGTTTGAGTGCATTGTCACAGTGTTGTACATGTCACTGTGTCCTTCTCCATATCTGTAGCTGTCATGTGAGGTCCATACCATGGCATCCATTATGTGGTGTGGAGGTACACCGACCTACATGTCCATAGCTGACACACCATGTTCGCTGACACATACCATGTGCAGGTATTCCAGGGATAGTGTGCCACTGTGAATATCATTGGGGCCACTATTGTACACATTTATGACCTGTTCACCCCTGGCACATGCAGCGGTGGGCAGCCAATGACATATCTGGTGGTTACTGGTGTACGTGATTTGGAATGTGGTATGGTACTCGGTTTTGACACTGGTGTTCACTCCATGCCTTTGTCACCAGGCACCTGTTGCAATACATCTGTACACATGTGCCTCACTCAGAATTTATATACATCTCTCTCTCTCTCTCTATATATATATATATATATATATATATATATATATAGATATATCTATATGTATATATATATATATATATATATATATATATATATATATATGTCTGTATACATATACACATATATATATTGATGTACATATATTGCTATAGATGTGGAGGGGGGACACAGAGGGGTGAGAGTGACAGAGGGTGGGACAGGGTGTGTTGAAGGTCGTCATATACAGTCATACCTGTAGATAGTCAGATCAGTCTGTCTATGTATATGTATCTACATATATCTATATCTGTATGTGTGCATTACATATATATGTTTGTACAATATTTTATCTACATCTGTCTATGTATTCCTACATCTCTCTCTCTCTATGTATGTATACATATATGCATATCATATATATATATATATATATATATATATATATATATATATATATATATATATATACACACACATACATATGTTGACATACATACGTATCCATATGATAGACAGGTATATCAACATGTTTGTCTACCATACTGTATACACACACTAACATACTGCTAAACATACATAACTGTGAAACCTGCTTTGTACATTTCACTACAACCTACAGTCAGCCTACATTGATATGTGCACATAGATGCTCTCACATACAAATGTATGTACAGCCTTCACTGATAGTTGCTGTATGTCCCCTGCCCTTTACACATCTTCATATACATATGGATACAGACCAATGACACATATGGAGGGTTCACAGTATGTAGACCTTTATAGTATTACTTTACATTACCTGTGTTTGTCACAGCTGCTTGTGTTGTCATCTGGTTCTCTGTCCTGCTGCTCCACTTCCCAGTTGTCAGCTTTCAGGTGGCTGTTGCTGAACAATTTGTTTGTGTCTGCTTAATTGCAATTTTCTCTGTCTCTGTCTCTCTCTCTCTCTGTCTGTCTGTCTCTCACGTCCTTCTCAGGGTGCAATGAAAGAATTGCATGTGTGGACTGGGAGTACAGCATACTTTTGTAGATATCTGCATATGCCCATGTGATGGCCTCTGCACCAATTCTTAGCCAGCATTTGCTAATTGCATGCAGCCAGTTGTGTACTGATTGCAGTTCTCACTGTGATTTCAGAACAGTGCTATAAAAAGGTATGTGAGATAGGCGTAGCCCTTTCAGATTTTAAGGGCAGGGACCATGCTGTTATGCTGTGGACAATGTTCTGTGAGTGTAAAGGTTGGTATCTCTCTCGTATTTCCAGGTGTGTTGTAGATTAACATTCCTCCATTCATTCCTCCAGTTTCCTGTACTAACTGTGTATGTACACTGACACCTACAACTACTACTACTGTTAATGTGTGTGTGTGTGTGCTTTCCTTTCACTTTTGCTTGCACTTTGTTGCTAAGGCTTCAATATTTGCCCTTTACAGTCACTACTTGTATGCCTGCTAGGTGTCCTGACTGTAGTGTGCTGCTGTAGCTTTCCTATTTTCCATGTACATTCACACCTTGGAATGCTTGCTATATCTGCTAGGGTGTTACGGCATGCAGTGTGGTCTGGCCATGGTGTGGGCCTTGACATTTATTAGGGTATTTGAGTATGCTGCTGAACAGGCACCAGAGACTTTCCGGTTCATCTGTTATCTGCCTCATGGAATGGTACATATCAGTGGGGTACACCCATTAAAATGTCTGGTATGCTGCAGTTGTGACTGTGGGTTAGCATGAGCATATGTATTACTACACTTTTTCTGCCATGCAAGTGGTGAATACTTTCAGGACTCCATAGTTACCATTGCATGTGTTACACCTTTCTGCCTACTGTTTGTACATTTCACATGGAGTCTGTGGGGCAGCCCTGTAAGTCATTCACTGTTGCTATGTCTAGGCTCTTAACTATTCAAATATGGTGGTGTCAGACCCGTCATGTGTACAGATATTTGCAGGTTGTCCACATTTCTGCCTCATATTTTGGTCAATATCTCATGCACACCTTTTTCTGGCAAATCACTCTGGGCTCAAGTCAGAATATGGTGAAAACATTCAGGTTTCAAACTTCATACCCTTCCAAACATCCCACAAAATGCAGACCCTGTTACTCTCTGACCTGTCTGCGTTTGTTGTAACATTATTTGTAAAGTGTCCCTGGTTTTGGGCCTTTGCTCCACATATTTTATTACTTGGTCCAGATGTGTTCCTGTAAGAGGTTGTGGGGTATGGACAGTGATTATCCTGCTGTGAGTATGTGTGTGGCTTGCAAGGTGCTATAGTGACATTATTACCTACTAGCTACCAACTAGCATGGCTGTTTCTGTTCACACACTACTATTATGGAAATCCACTAGTTTTGATAGTAATTCTAAATGGCATGCTTTGTGTACTACACATCTATATTCCCTTTACATTCATTCCTACTATTACATGATATATTTGTTTTAGCACAGTGTTCTTGTGTAAGAGTCATGGCTTAGTCGTAAGTCATGCAGACTACTGTTTCCAAGGTCCTGGGTTAGGGACTGCCAGTGGGATTTTATTTTGCTTCTGAACTGACTACAAGACCTGTCAATCAAAGTGACTAAGGCACTTTTAAGCAGTTGTAACCGGGTTAGCGTTGGTTTGCGCGGAGCTCACGCATGCGCACTGGCAGTTAGCTCCACGCACACAAGTGCACACCCGCTTACAACTGCTTAAACGTGCTTACTCTTGCGCACACCCGAGCTATTTTCTTTGAAAGAAAAGAAAATGGGGAGACAGGAAAGTGGTGAAAAAGGGGTCACAAAGAGGGTAAGACAGTAGGGAAACAAGCTTGGGATGTGCAGGAGGGATGTAGGTAAGGCCCATAGCTGCCCATTTCTTCATCAGCAACAGCTGTGCATATGTATGTAATTTGGTGTGACATTTGAAACCTTCCACCCCGGAGAGAGGTGTCAGGACAACAATAATACTTGTTGTACAGCCAATTGTAATTGATAGGTTCCATGTCCAGCAGACATGTGCGGAATGGGCAGCTATGTATGGGGCGTAATTTTTGTGGGTACAGAGTGCCCTTTTTTTTTTTTTTTCAGGTGAGAGTGGTATGTCAGGTGAAGGAAGTCGGTACAGCTGGGGAGGTAGGTTAGGTAGGTAAACAGACAAGACAAACAAGACGCATACAGGGGCGGTGTATGACACGTGTGGGGGGGGTTACACAATTGACGGGGACGGAGGTTTGGATATCCAGAGCCCATGAGCCCACAGATGGCAACAGTGGAACTGATATCCCCACCCATAGGCACTTGCCACTGTTCCTTCACTGCCCAGGACAGGGCTGTGCTGGGGGCTGTGTAGGCGGGGCAACAGGCATGCCCGTTAGTTGCGCCACCCGTGCCTCGAGCTGGCGTAGGGGCTCGAGAACAGAGTCCCAAATCTCCCTACGCACCACAGTCCGGACGCTACGGAGGGTGAGTGGTGGTTCTCCTCCGGCCACACTTGCAGAGGGAGGGTGAGCCCCATCCCCTGCAGCGCTTCCACCCGCAGGTGGCACACGGCCACCGGAGGAGGGTCCGGACTTGGCACTAGTGCCAGGTGCACTCGCCAGCTGAGCTGGGAGAGGTGGGTCCGCTGGAACCCGCCTTCCCTGTCGTCCTATGTTTTGCATTATGTCATGACAGTTTGGGTTAGCGACATATAATACCATTCACAATTAGTTGTAACAGCATGCATTAGTATTCCCATTAACCAAACCCCCAGATATTCACACCATTGAACAGCGTGCATAACACATGCATAATTTGAACAGAAATACACAGTCCAACAACATGCAGGGTTAATTGATGGCAACAGGCCATCAGGTGTGGATGTATGAACAGGGCAGATGCATCAACAGACATGCAAATATATATGACCCAACAGGACAAACGTCCAGGGGTGTTAATTGTGATTGCACATACCATTTTCACCTGGAATGGGTTATATGTGGTTATAGGGTGGGGTAAAGAAAGTAATATTAACACTTTCGAATAACAATACATATGCTGTACATTTCTAATAGCTACAGTTATATACACACTACTGTTCTAACTACAGTTTCCTATATGATAACTATTTCAACTTGGTGATAGGACTATTACTGCAACATCAATATACATTTTATGGTTCTTCATACACATTCATATCTAGCTTTGTTCAGCTACATCATCCTGCTACATTTGCTTTATATAGCTGTAGACAAGTGTGGATGTTTGGTATATCAGACAATCATCCTATCTGCATATTGCAGACTGAGAGCAACATATCCAGATTTTGGGATACACATTCCAGATGCAGCAACACTTTGAACAGATTTCGCTGTTTGGTTTTGAATCTCACATGCATTTCATTCTGTCTTGACTGCAGTATACTTTATTCAGGGTTTATTACTACTGTATTGCTGGATTTATGACACTTTCTCACACTCTCTCACTTGCTTTCATTTTACTATTCAGGATGGTACTTACTTCTAGGCTTTATTGACATGTTTTACCTGTAGTTATTACAATCCTTTCCAGCAGTCTCACTTCTGTCATGTTTCAGTATTTCCACAGGGATATATTTCACACATGTGATTTCATCATCTTCTGCACATATACTTTTCAGCCTGCTGCAGGTTGTGTACTATTTTCTTACAGGTAGGGCATTTTTATTTCAGAATATATGTCAGACAGTTTCATTTTTCTGTTTAACTTACAGGCTGAAACACACTTTTGTAATCAAGCAATACTTGCATACACTTTCACACTGTTACTTGCAGATTTTATTCCTTACTGACTACACTGCACTCTTTTGCTGACTGTCATACTTTTATATTTCTTTACAGTTACTGGTAGTGGATTACTGACCAGCCTATCGCCATAGGCTCTGCGGTTCGCAGAACGGACACCTGCAGCTGTAATATAAATGAAGTAATATTGGAATACACATCTCCATAATATCAGCTAGTTTAATTTCTTACATACATAATTAAATGTTACTTACTCAGTAGTGGGGCGTTGGGTGTTTGCCGGGCCTCCTGGATCCAAAGGTTCAGTTGGTCCTGCTTGCGTCTCTTCAGGTCCGCATGGTGGTGACGGACCTGCTCACCAGTCCTTGGAATCCCTGTGGCACTGGTGAGATCATGAGCCAACCGGTCCCACGCCTCGGCCCTTTATGCTCCCCAGAGGACCTGGCCCTGCATGAGTTGGGCCTCATGATTATGGACTAGGAGCCAGACCATGTACCTGGACTCCTCAACACCCCACCTCTGTGCTCAAAAGCAACTACCTCTCCTACTCCTGTCATTCTGCCTGCAGGTCAGTTCTACAATTGTTTATGCTGTGTATTCCCGCCTATGGGGCTTATATAATCCGTTTTTCCCGCACATATCTGTGATTGGCCATTTTCGAATTGTATCAACTTCAGTAAATATGCATTGTCATGCTCCAGTTTGTATTCATTCCTATATATTAGCTATTATTGCATTTCTAGGTACTGCTGTCATGGCTTAGTGGTTCTGTACCTTGACTATGGTGTATGGTATCCTGGGTTTGAATCTGGCCACTGCTTTTTATTTTTCATGACTGTCTAGACATGCTGAGGGGTCTGTCTGTGTAAAGGCAGTTTTGATACGGCTTGCGCAACGTTGCCCGTCGGTTAGCTTGTTTGCGCGGTGCGCAGCTCCGCGCAAACGGGGTATGCTGCTTTAAGCCTCATTTGGCTATCGGCACGCATATTACGCTCAGCTCAGTTAGGGGCACATAGATTTAGCATGTTAGACCACTGCTCAGCTACGGGCACTCATTTTGCACCAGTTAAACCACTGCTCATCTACGGGCAGATGCACTCACTCTGTTAAACTGTAGCTCAGCTATGAGCACATCTGGCATTTTTTATTCTTTTGTTACCTCACATTTCTTCAATATAAATGGGCTATTTCATTACATTTTACATAAATTGTGGTTTTATGTGTACATATTTGTCAGGGACTTGTTTCCTGCTTATTTTGCAAAAAAAAAAAATTGGTGTTGTGGGGGCTTGAACCATGACTGCCTGCTCTTCAGCCAACATCTCTACCACTACGCTATTGCTTCCTGGCTTATTTTGCATATTTAGTTTTTATATGCTTTCCCACTGACTGCTAACTGTAGCTGCGCTACGGGCACACCTGCTCAAACGAGTGCACTCACGGTTAAACATGTTTACAATTTAAAAAAAATATATAACATGTTCATTTATATATTTTATGTTCATAGTCTGTGGGGGCATGTGTTGTGTTGTGTTTATTCACATTTCCGTGGACTCTGTTGTGGGTGTTTACTTTGGGCACTTTTACACTTCTGGGGGCGTGTGCGCTTGCAGGGCTCAGCCTACGGACACGCCCCCTACTGTCTTACACGGACCATGTTAGACTTAGGTGTGATTCAGCATGCTGTCATGAATATGCAGAGCATGCTGACATCACTCCGTTTAACTGCAGCCTCCGTGTAAGAGTTATAACTCTTACACGGAGGCTTCGGGAATCCTTGCCAGTGTCTCTCAGACACCCCTGTAAAAAGAAGGAAGTTTTAGTGGACTTGCTTCATCACAAATGAATAAAAGGAAAATATGCAAGGTAGATGCACTGCAACAACTGGCATCTTCCCATACCATCATATAATTATGAAGGGCCATGCTTTCTTGCTATAAATAAACAAACCAACAAACAAATGAAAAAATAAATAAGGAAGAAATAAGGATGCTTAACCATCCAAAGGTAACAGTATAAGGCATAAGCAGTTCAGAAATTGAATGAAGCATCTACACACATGCATGCATGCAGACATAAACATACACAAACTATGTATGTTTATGAAATAATCCCACAGCAGTTAGACTTATATAATTTATTCACGAAAATCTCCACAATGCATTTGAATCTCAGTTTGACTTAAAGACGGCTATTTTAATATAGAGTTTGTGTACTTAAGTTCCTGATTGTGTAGACCAAACGCTTTGAGTATCTGGGCATCAAATGTGATGCACAGTATCTTCAAGATAGGAGAACATGGATCACAGATTGTGTGCCATGTCAGGGCTAGCCACTCAACAGTATAAAAATTGACTTTATGGGATTCGGTTATGTTGACTTATGTTGCTAAATAGGCATGGGTATTTGCTGATGATAAGTTGGTTGAGGACCTGGGTGACTCTAACCTAACAACAGGGACCTATGCTAATGGTGGGAGGAGTGTGTGCACCCCTATTGGCCAGTGTATGCCCACTATAAAACTCAGCAGCCCTGAGCCAATAAGCTAAATGAGGAGGTCAAAGCTAGAATCAGAGGGGTTGCAGCCTTTACAAATCAGTGATCTGACCAGTATTACTGTCTGCTACAGAAACCTGAGCTGTAAAAGCAGAGCAGTTGAAGAAGCTAGAGGTGATGGAGATGAAGTGCCTGAAATGAGACGTAAGATGCACACTGTGGGATAGACAAAGAAATGAGGGCATCTGAGCAGAAGTCAAAGTAGCTCCAATTGCAGAGAAGGTCAAAGAAAACAGATTACTGTGGTCTGGGTACATATGTAGAAAAGTGTAAGACAATCTGGTGAAAGTAGATTTGAGGCAAGCAGGAAGACGACAAGTGGAAAGAGGAGATGGTTGGAATTTGTGAGAGAATACCTGTGACAGTGAGGCATGACTGTCAAGGAAGGTAGAAGAGTGGCATTTAATCAAGAGAGATGATGACAGTTGACATGATGGTCCAGTCCCATATAGAAAATAGGAAAAATGGGATTGATGATGACAATGATTGTGGTCGTTCCACACCAGTAGAATGTGGTTTAAATTGCTAACCCAGCACCGGTCTATCATTTATGATAAATAGACTATGCAGTTGAAGGCCAACTGTCTGCCTTGGGGTAAGGGAATCACTTTGTGCTGTGCAGGACTAGCCTTTGGTGGTGAAAAGAGACCTCACACAGGATGCACAAAGTATGTTCAGTGTGATAGAATGAATACAGTACATTCAGACATGGAGTAATGGTGATGAGATGTCATTCTGGCTCACTTGGCACACAGCAGCTGCATGGGGAATATGAGCAACAATAAAATAGATACATGCCAACTATGAATTGCAGTCATATGGTATGTGACTCTTGCTTTCCATAACTCCTACAAGAAATGTGATTATCAAAAGGCTAATCTCATTTGAAAGGTGGCTCCTCATGATGCAGTCATGTGTGGTACTTTAATAGTTGATATGTAGTGAATACATGGGTGAGAAGGGCACCTTGGGGCACTAGCTGGTTGAGCTCAAGTCAAAAGCATAATTTGGCATAACATGTTTATGATAGCTGCAGAACCACACATGGACTTGTGTGGTAACAGTAGTGTGTGTGTCTTCATATACACAGACTATGGATTCAAATCATATCAGGTTCAAGCATCCTTCCTTAAGGGCAAAATATATTGGCCAAGATGTCACTACTTACCACCAAATGGTATTTTGTATATTTTCAAAGATGTCACATCTCTGATGGCTCACAGAAATACAGTTGGTCGAGTTGTGGTGAATACTTGTCATAATTATAAGATTACAGGACATTACAGAGGATATCATAGTAGGAAATTATGCAGGAATCACAGGTAAAGAGAGAATGAGGTGTTGGAAAGGACCTAAGAAGGGGTCAGTAGTTTAGTAGTGAATGATTAGTAGGCTGGGGGAATAACCAACAACATGTAACAAGGAAAAATGAATTGTCCCTGCTAGAATGATGATGAAGGGGGGAAAAGGGTTGCATAGGGCATAGCTGAATAACAGACGAGAGCAACCTGTTTTCAGTTGTTCCAGTGTGCACAGAATAAATCTGGGGAAGAGATTTTGGTGAATGTCATCACACAAAATACAACTCAGTGGGTTGGCCTCTGGGTAAGGTATTTGCATAGAATGCCATTTAATGGACAAAAGATTGACAAAAGCACTTTTGGCAGTCCTTTAGGTTGCACTTTTCCCCACTGTTGAGCAACCTCAGAGATGTATAAATTGGGTAGCCTGCCCCCACTTGGGAGTTTGGGGGGGGGGGGCTTGTCCCTCCCTACAAAAAACATTTTGTGAAAATTGCCCAAAGTGTTTTTACAGTCCTTTTTCCCCATTAAATGACATTCAGTGTAAATGCCTTCCATGACTTGACATGAATCTGTATCCACTGTACTCCCTATGTAATGTAATTAACTCCAAGGTTACTGTATTTTGGGATAAAGATACATGTGTCATATTAAAGCAGTCTTTGAGTAATGTGGCACACTTCTTGACATTCTTTCAAACAGTTATACACATATACTCACCTATGCAGCAAATCTATTTTTCATAAGATTTTTAAGTGGAATGTGCAACTTTTCAGTACTTAATAAAAGGCGTGCATTGAAAAAGCCAGCATTTGCCAAGTTCAGGTCACTGAATGATATTCAGAAATGGTGAGTTTGATGACCTGTGCAGCTACCAGTTCAAGCACGTGGGAACCATTAACATAGATATCACATTACTGAGGAATGAAAGCTTCTCGAAAAGATGTTTGAACAAAGAATAAACAGGTGTGAAGATTGCAGTGCAAAGTACAGTTCTGTAAGTAAGCTTACCATAACATCACTGTTACAATAACCTTAAGCAATATGGGATGTCCTGCTAAGGATCAGACCAGCCTGTCAGCTTCCAAAACTGTAGAGCTCCTTTCGTGTTCCCTAGACACTGGTAAGCACAAGGGATGCAGAGTAACATCAGTGGCTAGTGACTAATTTTTAGTTATAGATCAGGTAAATCAAGATATAAGAGGTGGACCTGCACCTTTACGCCTGGAAGAATTAGAGTTAACATGGCAAATTAAATTAAATGCTTATAATTACCCAGGCTTGAACGAAACATGCTCTATAAGTAGCATCATAAAATTAAAGAGTTTAAGGCGATGAAGCTGTGATTTGTACCACCAAATTATTGTTTGATAAAACATGAATGTATTGGTACTTGTGTCTTTATTATTATTATTTTTTATTATGGTTATTTTTTGTTTTTGTTTTTGTGTATGATACATTTTGAAATTCAGTATTTTAAAGACAGATGTGAATGTTTATTTTATTAGGGACAAGGCTTTATGTAGTCAATACGGCTTTAAGAAAGTGGTCAAGTAATATGAACGATTTGATTGGTCAAACAGTAGCAGCTGTGACTATTTATATGTATTTTAAATGCAAAAATGGTTTCTGAAGAAGTTTGCTCACTTAGCAAACGAAAAGCGCTTCAATAAATTGTTTCATCAAGGTTTCGTTGGTTTGTGACGTTGTCGAGCTGCAGTGACCATACTTCACTTGTCTGTGTTTTTAAGTTTCTCTGGTTTATGTTTGTTATGACTTCCGGCACGGTAGTGAGTCAAAGCAGTTTCAAACCCAGCGCAACACCGGAGTTATTAAGGGGCTGTAATAGTGTGGAGGCTGAAACACCACTAACACACTGGTGAATAACAATGTATTGGACTGATTGTTATCTAGGATGGAGTCCATGTTCCAGAGACTGGACCAGCTAGATACACAGCAACAGATTTGTGTTGTGTTACCAGCATTGGCACTCTCTAACTTTACCACTTTACCTCCGGTGAGTGACAGCAACCAGGAGGTAGTAACCACGGTTACAAGGACAAGAAGGAGTCATGAGCTTGGCCCCTGTGCAATAGGGGCAACAAATTCAATCAGTAACATCTATGGAAATGGCTCATACGGGTGGAAAAACGGGAGCGGTAGGAGGCAGCCTTGTTCCAAATGCTGATAGGTTACAAGCAGTAAGGAACAAACGGTTACCGAGTGGACTACATTCCCAAAACCTTCGTTCTGCAACCAACGTACCCTTCAA
Organism: Protopterus annectens; assembly: GCF_019279795.1. Lineage (NCBI taxonomy): Eukaryota > Metazoa > Chordata > Ceratodontiformes > Protopteridae > Protopterus > Protopterus annectens. The sequence continues at coordinate 287,553,362 of NC_056750.1, read as the reverse complement.
TGGTGAACCTGGTTTATTAGGAGTTTCAGAAATTAATAAATGGATATCTGAAGGTTTTTCATTTACTGGTTCTACTCCTTTGAATGCTGACTTGCAACAAAAAGACAGAGGTAACAACATTTGACATTGTGGCTAAACTTAAATCTTTAGACGGCCAGTTAGTTAAATTAAAGAAATTACAACTTGAAATATATTTCCATGAATGTTTAACATGGAAAGTAGTGCCAAAAGGTTTAAGGCACTATCAGTTTCCAACTGGGCTTGTCGTTAACTCAGAATTCCATAAAGAACTTTTGGAATTATTTGACCACCAAGGTTTTGACCTCTTAGAGCTTATGGTCAAACATTACACCATTTGGGTCAATGAACTAAGTGTTAAAGTAGCGGAGTTGGACACTAGTATCAAATTGGATGCAGAATTTTACAGGTACAAATATGAATATGCTCATGTGTTTTCCAGTATTGACCAGTATATGGCTAAGCTAAAAAGCAATAAAGTCAAAAAATTGGACCGTGACTGTAAGGCGTACCAGGAGGGTACTGCATACCCAGTCCCTTCGGTGTCCCAGGTTTGGCAAGATCCCTTAGTGTCTAACTCACTGGCTCCTATTCATCATCTTTCAGCTGTTCCTGTTAGGGGTCGCCACAGCGGATCATCTGTTTCCATTTCTTCCTGTCCTCTGCATCATGCTCTTTCACACCAACCGCCTGCATGTCCTCTCTCACCACATCCATAAACCTCATCGTAGGCCTTCCTCTTTTCCTCTTAACTGGCAGCTCCATCCTTAGCATCCTTTTCTCAATATACCCAGCATCCCTCCTCAGCACATATCCAAACCAATGCAATCTCGCCTCTCTTGCTTTGTCTCCAAACTGTCCAACCTGAGCTGACCCTCTAATATACTGATTACTAATCCTGTCCATCCTAGTCACACCCAGTGCAAATCTTAACATCTTTAACTCTGCCACATCCAGCTCTGACTCCTGCCTTTTCGACAATGTTACCGTCTCCAACCCATATAACATAGCTGGTCTCACTACCCTCTTGTAGACCTTCCCTTTCACTCTGATTGGTACCCGTCTGTCACAAATCACTCCTGACACTCTTCTCCACCCATTCCACCCTGCCTGTACTCTCTTCTTCACCTCTCTTCCACACTCACCATTACTCTGAACTGTTGATCCCAAGTACTTAAACTCATCCACCTTTACCAACTCTACTCCCTGCATCCTCACCATACCTCTACCCTCCCTCTCATTTACACACATATATTCTGTTTTAGCCCTGCTGACCTTCATTCCTCTCCTCTCTAAAGCATATCTCTACCTCTCCAAGGTCTCCTCAACCTGGTCCCTACTCTCACTACATATTACAACGTCATCTGCAAACATCATAGTCCACGGGGCCTCCTGTCTAATCTCATCTGTCAACCTGTCCATCACCACTGCAAATAAGAAAGGGCTCAGAGCTGATCCTTGATGCAATCCCATCTCCACCTTAAACGTATCTGTCACTCCCACCGCAGTCCTCACCAATGTCACACTACCCTTGTACATATCCTGTACCACTCTTACATACTTCTCTGCCACTCCCGACTTCCTCATACAATACCACAACTCCTGTCTAGACATCTCCTCTCTAAACTCACTGGCTCCTGTTAATGGGGACATAATGGACAATAACCAGCATCAACGAGAGAATCATAGGTCACTGTCTAATCTTACAAATCATAATAATAATTTTGGCTTACATACTAATGCTAACCTTGATGGTCAACCAGAGGTGAGGAGGAGTGAAAGGTTGCAAAACCTTTATCAGGGACAGAACAGGAATGGTCATTCAGACCAAAATCAAAATGAAAATTTTTGGTTAGCCAATTATATGGGCACCAAACCGAAGTAACAGAACAATTATCAATCGAACAAGCCTCAACGGAAGTTCAACAAACGCAAGACATAACTTTAGTTACATTTGAATGTGCTGCTGCAAAGTCTGAGTCACTTAATTTTACTACATGTTTGGGAAATGACATTTTAGACTCTGATTTGCATGAGTTTGATTATACAGCTGTTGACATGAGTAGTGAATTGTCTGGATGTCCAGTTGAGCTTATTGTGGTTAAACCAGTCATCATTACTAATAAGACAGGTGATTTTAAAGTGTACAACTTTTCTTCCGCCATTATTTCTTCAGACATAGTTGATTTTTTATCCAAAGGGTACACTTATGTTCCAGTTCAAAAACTTGATCTAGTGAAGACCGTCATTGATATTAAATTTTTACTAGAAAGTTGAATTTTAACTTAATGATGGGTGGTAGTACTAACGAATTTAACACAGACCAATTTAATATTCCAAGTACGTTTAACCCTCCTTTACACCCGTTATTACAGGTTTTTGAACAGCTATGTGAGTTAGACATTAGACAGGGCTTTACACTAGTGGTAATCAAAACATTAACAAAATTGAACAAGACTGCCTTGAGTATATTAAAACTCAAGACATTCGTATTTGTAAACCTGATAAGGGTGGTGGTCTTGTAGTTTTTGATAACGCAGACTACGTTGAGCATATGACTTCATTATTGGACAACCCTGCATATATTTTGAGCTCTAGGTCGGAAGTTAACAGAGCATACAGTTCTATTAAGAATAGTATCGAAGACATGTTTATAGAGGGAAGGATTGAACAAAACATTTATAACTATATGTTCACTATATATCCTAGATACCCCTGCATGTTTGATATACCAAAGATCCATAAAGATGTGACAAACCCTCCTATGAGACCTTTAGTTGATGGTTGAGGTTCTCCTACTTATCCTTGTGCAAAGGTCGTGGATTCAATATTACAAAAATATTTGATCCAGGAACAACAAATATGTAAAGACTCGTGGTCATTCTTTAAGAAAATAGATAGCTTGGAGTTTAACATGAACTATAATTTCCTCACAGTAGATGTGAAGGATTTATATACATGTATACCCCAAGATGTAGGGATTGAATGGGTTAGTCTTTTGTTAAAGAAAAATGGTGCTCCTGTTAATGAGATAGCATTAGTTATGGAATTATTGGAAATCATCCTTTATAACAATTTTTCATGTTTGGTGATAATTTTTACCTACAAAAAGTCGGTGTCGCTATGGGTTCCCCATGTGGGGGCAAGTATAGTGAACTTAGTGATGGCTTATTGGGAATCTGAACATGTGTTCAAGAGTATAAGTCTCAGTGACCAGATAATTTATTATACACGTTACTTGGATGACATTTTCATCCTCGTTAACGGTGATGCTGAGACTAGTAATTCCATTTTGCAACTATTAATGAGTCAACTCAGTTCCTGCAATTCACAGCGACTTTCAATACAGAAGCAATAGCATATTTGGACATTTGGTTATCTAAGAATAGAGAACTAGGATGCTTTGTAGCTAACATTTATAGGAAGAGCTCATACTCTAATTCATTTTTACATTTTTCAAGTTGTCACCCTCACTATCAGAAGCGATCTGTTATAAAAGGCCAACTAGTGAGAGCCGCATGCATTGTCAGTCAGGATCAGGACTTTATGAAAGAATGTCAATTATTGAAATCCATGTTTCTGCATAGAGGGTACCCTGAAAGCTTGTTAGACAACTTGATAAATGAAGTTAACCATAAGAGACTTAATAGTACATATAAACCTTTATTGGGTATTAAACTAATGTCCTCTGAACAATTAAACCCAGTGTTTAGTTTGCCTAATAATGCAGAATGTAGTCCTGTTGTCCTTACACACACTGGACCGAGCTTTATCACTACATTTAATATGCATAGCTATTTCTGCATAGATATTATCAAGAAAAATTGGGGTCTGTTTAGAGCTAATTCAAATATCTGTGTTAAAATGGGAGATAGGCCTAGAGTCACATTTAGGAAGGGTAAAAACTTGAAAGTTTTACTCGAACAACAACGTCGAGTTTTCCCGAAAATAACAGGAATGTTTAAATGTCAAAATTGTAATTACTGTAAATTTGTGGATGCTACAAATTCATCTGTAGTAGGTGGGTTCCACATTAGATTAAAATCAAAGTATAATTGTAATTCAAAGAGGGTGGTTTACTTAGCGAAATGTCAATGTTGCCCTGCATTTTATGTGGGTAAAATGGTGCATAGGCTCCGAGAAAGAATTTACGAACATCAGTATGCCATTAGTAGGAAGAAGCAGGACAATGCTCTAGCTAAGCACGTCCAGTGTTGTGTAGACCACAGTTTTAAATTTTTAGTTATAGATCAGGTAAATCAAGATATAAGAGGTGGTCCTGCACCTTTACACCGGGAAGAATTAGAGTTAACATGGCAGATTAAATTAAATGCTTATAATTACCCAGGCTTGAATGAAACATGCTCTATAAGTAGCATCTTAAAATTAAAGAGTTTAAGGCGATGAAGCTGTGATTTGTACCACCAAGTTATTGTTTGATAAAACATGAATGTATTGGTACTTGTGTCTTTATTATTATTATTTTTTATTATGGTTATTTTTTGTTTTTGTTTTTGTGTATGATACATTTTGAAATTCAGTATTTTAAAGACAGATGTGAATGTTTATTTTATTAGGGACAGGGCTTTATGTATTCAGTACGGCTTTAAGAAAGTGGCCAAGTAATATGAGTGAATTGTTTGGTCAAACAGTAGCAGCTGTGACTATTTATATGTATTTTAAATGCAAAAATGGTTTCTGAAGAAGTTTGCTCACTCAGCAAACGAAAAGTGCTTCAATAAATTGTTTCATCAAGGTTTCGTTGGTTTGTGACGTTGTCGAACTGCAGTGACCGTACTTCACTTATCAATGGCTAGGGTGCCAAAACTTCAGAGATTTCGTACCTTAGAAGATAGGGAGGCTAGTGCCCTGCCAACCTGAAGCATAAAAAAAAAATACCACACCTTGGCAAAAAAAAAAAAACAGCAAATATGGGGATGGAGAGAGAGAGAGAGAGCACCTCCTGTTTGCTTATACAACAGTACTATGTTCATTATTACATCACTGCTGCAGTAGGCTTAATTAGTAAGGGATGAGCCGAAGAGCTTATTGAGAAGGGAAGAAGAAGCTGACTCACAGTCTGGGATCCCTTATACAATAAGTCTAGCAAAGCCTGCTTTTAGACCAAGAGAAGGACTCTAGTTTGTAGTGCTTGGTAAACGTATGCAGAGATGCCAAAGTGCTGCCTCTGGTATATTTCTAGACTCTACTCCTTTCCAAGAAGACTCAGAAGTAATCAGGGCTGTGGTAGAGTGATCCCAGACTTTGTCTGGAAGTGTCTTGTTATGGTATGAATAACAAAATGCAATCACATGGGACAACCAGTTGGAAACAGCATGTTTAGACACAGATTGTCCCTTTGTCTTACCTTCATAGGAGACAAAACGCTGATCAGAAGTCCTGATGGCCTTTGTTCTATAGTTTCCGAGTTTATTGTGAACATGCAAAGTGTGAAGCAATCTCTCTCCTTGATTTTTTTTGGCTCTGGTAAGAAAACAGGGAAATTAATAGCCTGGTTTAGTGTAAACTCTGAAACAACCTTAGGCATAAAGAAAGGATTTGTTATCAGAGTTATCCTAGCTTTATGAAAAATGAGATAGGGATGACAAGAGCTTGTAACTCAGATACTCGTCTTGCAGAAGTCAGCAGAATAAGTAATAATGTTTTCCAAGATAGGAATTTCAAGTCAGCCTTGTGAACAGGTTCAAAAGGAAACAGTGTAAGTTTTTCTCTTTTTTTTTAAACACCTTATTAAATTATCACTTAAGCCACAGGCAAGCATACACTCAGTGTAAGTTTTTCTACTGCAAAGTTAATATCACAAGGAGTCGCCTGTTTTCTAGGCTGGCAAATATGTACCACCCTTTCAAAAACTGTTTCATAAGAGGTAGTGAAAAAAGGGGGATCTCAGGACAGGCAATCAGATATGGTGAAAAAATGAATCTTTTGTAAACGTTTTATTAATTTTAAAACAAAATTGTACAAAATTATTTAAAGATAAATAGAAGAAAAACATAACTATTTACAGATGTTCACAACAAAATCAAACATAGAAAACGAAATCATTAAAATTTATCAAGTAGAGATGAATCTTGACAGAAGCATAAGAGAGGCCAAAAGATAATAGTTCATACAAACTACATGCATACAAACAAACAGCTCAAATGGCTTAGTGGTAACTTCCTGTGCCTATGGTGTGCAGAGTCCTGGGTTCGAGACTTGCAAGAGATGATTATTTGTTGGGAGGGTAGCCTAATGGTTAAGATGTTTGCCTTACAAACACAAGGTGCAGGGCTTGAGTCTCCCAAGGGATAATTGGCTAGGCTTAAAATGGCTCGCAAGGGCAGTTAGCTTATTACTAACCTATGAACAAACATGAAAAAGTCACAGGTGTCTTGAGCCTTAAAAGCATCTTTGTTCTTAGAGTGGCAAGAAGAAGAAAATCTCCACGTATTTATAAATGAGTCTTTATTAGCAGTTTTTTTTGTCTCCTCTAATACCTGCTGGATGTCCTCAGAGAAGAAGGTGCCCAAAAGGTATTAGAACTTTATCATCCAGGCAGTCCGTTGAAGAAGTTGAATTTGAGGGTGTATAAAACTCCCCCTCTCCTGTGTGAATAAGACCATTTTGAGAGGAGAGATTTTGTAAATGCCCTTAGCCATTTTCAAAAGAGCAGAACCATTGGTGTCTGGGCCAACAACGGCTCATTACAATTACCTTTGGAGGATCATTCTGCATCTTTAGAATAAGTGTGGTTATCTGAAGAAAGGGTGAAAAAGAATACAGGAAAATTCTTGTTCATGTTCTGACTGGAAACAAACAAATCAACTTGAGGAGTTTTTCACAGATGTATCAGTTCCTTGAAGACCACCTTGTGCAACTTCCATTCATGAGGGCCTGTCCTGGTCCTGCTTAGCTTCTCTGGTACATTGGTTTGCTCTGATAGAATGTATGTAGCTTGGAGGGACATTTTGAACTGAGTAACTAGATCCCAGGTTACTATAACTAATCTGCAAAAGGGGTAGGTCCTGGTATTTCCTTGTTTTTTCATGTACCACATCACTGTGTTTTTTATTACCTTTACTGAATTATCACTTAAGACATAGATAAACATACATTTATATAAATGAAAACAGACCATGTTAACATGTTCACAGTTATATATGCCTCTTCACATTATACATCGCATATATTCTTTTACACAATTATCAATCAAACATTATATAAATTAATCAATTCCTGTCTTTCCATAAACCTAACTCCTCCTCCAAAACATTACTCTGCATGTATTCAAATAAATAAATAAATAAATAAATAAATTAATAAAATAAATAAATAAATTGTTCTCACAGTTTCCATGTTTTTCTATGTTATTTGCTCCTATCCTTTTCTAAAGTTCCCACTTCCAGTTCTTTTGTCTCAGTTACAATATTCACTACTTCACATTTAGTTAGTTTAGACCTTGTTTTACATTTTCAAGTAATTGCTTTTTTTGGCAACCACCAAAACTGAACTTAACCAGGCCTGACTATGTCAGGCAATTCAGATCCTGCTCAAAAAATGTTCCTTACTTACACCCATTTGCTCACCTAATATTTCTGACAGAGTACTCTGCAGGAAATTTTAAAGTCTGACAACTCATACTCTCAAAACATATGTTCCCAATTTACCTATTTCTTCCCTATCACACTTCCAACATTTGCCATCTACTTGAGGAAAAAATATTGGGAGACTGCTTGGGGTATAAAATACCTATGCAAACACTTCCAAGCAAAAATCTTAAATCTTCTAGATTTTGTTGCATACTCTCTAGCCATATGTACGCCCTCCTGTTTGTTTCCTTGTGAATTTCTTTTCCAGCCTTTCTTCCCAGTCTTTTCTAACCTCCTCTGTTTGATTCCTGTAGTTATTGTGCAATATTTTATATGCCCTACTTGTTATGCATTTTTAGCAGCTGCTTCTGTTATAGATTCAAAAAAAAAAAAAACTCTACCAGAGCAGGTCTTTCACATAGGATTTCCCCATCTCTTCCTACTTGCCTGTACTCTTGATATCAATAGGAAATAAGGAAATAAATAGGAAAGGCAGTCTCTACCATGCAGTCCAGATGCCTCTTCCCATTCTGTTACCTTTCCCTGTCTTATTTGCTCCCAATACCTTGATTCCTTTTCCAGTTTTATCCAGTAAATTCCAACCCCCTCTCGACTTTTCTGTGTACCTCTAATTGCAGTCATCCCTGTCAGCAGAATCTCCTTTCTCCATTCTCATGTTGGCTTAGTTCTTAGAATACTTTCTGTACTTTATGAGTGTATTATTGTGTATTGCTATTATTATTCTCTTTAAGTATCTGCATCCAAAACAAACCATGTTTCAGTAATTGCACAGATGTCAGCATTCTCCAGGGTGAGAAGAGCTTCCAGGGAGTGCATTTTCTTGTTGAGGCTCTTAGCTTTTGTTTTCCTTAAACCAGTGAGAACACAGCCAAAATTGTCCTTCAACTTTTTTTTATGCAATGAAACTTAGTGACTTGCTTTCCATTTCATAAAGTCATCATCATCATCATCATTAACCCCTTTTTTCCCCATTCTCTGCATGAAGTCAGTGTCGCATCAACTCTTGCAAGCTCTCTCTCAGTTTATTGCCACTCTGCTTGCTTCTTTGATAGTAATGCCTAACTGTCACAAGTCTTTTCTCACACAATGTGCCTCTTTGCTGGATGCATTCTTTTCCACTTGCTTTCTTCCTGTCTCTCACAAATCTTCTTCACCAGATTCTTTTTTGCTCCTCTGTACATGTGCACAAATCACCATAATCTGTTCTCTTTGACCTTCTGTCTGCAATTGGAACTAGTTGTGCTTCTGCTCTAATATTATTTATTCATCTGTCCCACAGTGTGCATCTTACCACCCACTTCAGGCACTTCACTTCCATCACCTCTGGCTTTCTCAACTGATCTGCAATTTCAACCCAGGTTTTTGTATCATACAGTAGTGCTGGTTGCACTGCTGTTTTATATACCTTACCTCCCTGCTTCTTTGGCACTCTTCTGTCACACTTTAACCCTGACAATTTCTGCCAGTTTGTGGCAGCCTCTCTTATTCTAGCTTTCACCTCCTCATTCATACTTTTTCTCCTCAACCACCCCTTCCAAATATTTGAATTTGTTAACCTGTTCCACTATTTCCTCTTTTTCTCTCAATTTTCAACTTCTGATTTGCCCATTTTTTGCCATGACGACTATCTTGTCTGCACTCAGTTTCATCCTATTTGCCTTCAGTTTTGAATTCCGTTCGCCTATCATTTACAGAAGTTTTTATAAAGAGTCTGCTTGTAATGTCACATCATCTGCATAGAGCAACTTTGTTGATCTGTGTCTTCTGACGTATATACTAATGTAGTCCATCTCCAGTATGAACAACAGTGGGCTCCGAGCTGAATGAACACTGAATGTTAAGTTGTCAATCTCGCCTTCATTCTTGCTTGATGGGTTCTTTAGCTCGAGAACTCCTTTTACGAGCTCGAGGCAGCCCCATATCCCATGATGCAAGGCAGGAAGTACCCAGATCTCGTTTGCCGCTTCGCTTGGGAGGTCTTCTCTTTACCAGCTCCTGGTAAGTAATTCACTTTTGTGACATTTAAGCCCCTTTTTACTTAAAAACTTTTATATTTGATAGTTTAACTTTAAACTTAATTTTTCTGACAGAAATCCCTGTCTCTTTTAATTTTTAGTCAGTTAATTTCCCTTTCCCATCCCCCCCCCTGTTAGGGTGTGTGTGTTGGTTTAATTTACTATATCCTTTTGGGATTAATTTAATTTAATTGGACTGGTGTGTGTGTTTTTTGGGCACCATGTCTAAAGAGAGGGTTTCAGGTTTTAAGAAGTGTGACTCGTGCTGTCAGAAGATGTCTCTGACAGACGGTCACACTTCTTGCCTGTACTGTTTAGGCCCTCTTCACCTGCAGGACTCCTGTGCTATTTGTCACTCCTTCAGCCAGAGAGTCCTGCAGGAGAAGGAATAAGTTGATTCTGAGGGGTCTTCTTAAGCCGGAGGGCTCTCACAAAATCAACAAAATCTGCCAAGACCCAGGCTTCTGGTTCTAAGCCTGTGGCCTTGGCTATCGGTGCCGAATCTGCTGACCACTGTGGGGTCGGTTCCTCCGACACCCATGTGGCACAGGCATTCGGTGCCGACAGGATCAATAATATCGGCTCCGATGACCCATTCCAGGAAGAGGTCGAGGTCTCCTTCCTTGGAGCCCGGCCTCCCCTCTTCTATCGGGCGGAGCCATCGGAGCCGATCTTCAAAGGTTGTCAGACCATGACCTAGAGAGAGTGGTCAGTAGATTGCTCAAGTCACAGGTACTGGCCCAAATGCTACACAGTCCGTCTCAGCAGACGACTGTTGGTCCACACCCCGTTACAGTTCCTCCTTCAACTCTACCCCAGAGTTTGGAGTTGGAGTCTTCGGGCAGGGTTACTGCTACGGCTGGAGGACGGATACCCCCTTCTGTTCCTTCAGCCCCTACTCTTATCTCCTCTTCTTAGAGGGATTCGGTGGTCGGGCTTCCATGGTCTCCTCCGAGGTGAGTGGCATCGGACCCTTGTCTTCCCCTTGGAGCCTCGGCCTTGGTGAGCTCGGCTCCGACATCTGCCTCGGAGACTTTGGCCCTGGGTTCCTAGCTCTTGAGCGGGTCTCTCGGACCTGCCTGGGAGGGGAGCATTCGAGGTGATGAAGAGTGTACTGGCCACTGGTATCAGTCAGCAGTCTCTTCCCGTAGCTCCTCCCTCTATTGTACCTGTTGACATCTCTGCCACTTCTCTTGCTACAGGACCCAGAGATCCTCCGCCTCAGGTTTCCCCATTGGGAATTTCCCCTCTTCGAGGATTCTCCTGATGTTTCGGGAGATCCTCCTAGGAAGAGGACTTGTAAGAGGAAGCATGTAGACTCCCTGAGTCTGTCACTGGATACTGACTTTGATGAGTCAGAGGGATCCCTAGATCCCCTCTGAGGATGTCTCCTTCTCAGACATCCTAGAACTTCTGAAACAGAGGGAAACTGGCCCTCCAACAATCCCTCTGAGGATGAGTCAGTATACCTAGAGGCGTTTGGATCTCGGCCCTCCACCTCCTGGGTGTCTCCGCCTTCGACCCCTTATGCAGGTTATAGGGCGTGGACAGCTCCTGACTCTGTAGAGCCAGTCCCTAGGAGGCCTTCTAAATTTATAACTGCCCCTAGTGACAAACAATTCCTTACAAAGGGTGTCCCGCTGATGCCATGGTGGTGGCTGCGGCCACCAAAAGGAACTTGCAGATCCTTCCGTGCCCGTCCATCCTCCTAATAAGGACTCTAGGACCATGGATAGGTGGCAAGCGGATGTTTTCCTCAGCGACCTTTGCTATTGAATTATCTTTGTCACTTCACCAGACTCCAGAGAGATATCCTGAAGGAGCTGGGAGAAGTAGTTCAGGATCCTACAGCTGCAGGGGCCCAAGAAATGCTTAGCAGATTGCTAGGAACCCTCAATTCCATTGCTAACTCCTCCATGCGGCTAATATCTTATGCTGCTGATGGGCACAGGTGTGGCTCTTAGGCGCCAAGCCTGGATGCGGCTATGTGATTTTGCGGATCCTTTAAGGCGTCCTTCACAAATTCTCCCTTTGATGGGTCAGCTTTGTTTGGCCCTCAGGTGAAGGAAACCTTGACCAGGTGTGAGCAGGACGGCAAGACTCTTTCTGCTGTTGGAGTCCGTTTTCCACCCCTTCTAGGCCTTATCCCAAAGGACAGAAGGGTGGGAAGATGTGGTTCCGTAAATCCCAAGGAGTCACGGATTCACGTGGTCAGTTTACCCCTAGAGGCAGAGGGGTAACAACAACAGACGCGCTCTAGAGGCAGAGGGGTCGAAGAACCAGGGCAACAGGGAGTCTCTTCCTGAAAAGCCTTTTCAGCATCCCTGAGGTGTTGCCCGGCTGTCCCTCCTTGGAGGCAGTCGGGAAGATTATCACTGTACCCAGAAGCCTGGCATTCCCTCACTCAAGACAGATGGGTACAGTCGATCATATCCAAGGGTTACATAATTCCTTTCGAGGAAAGTCCCTTCCCTCAAGTTCCCTTCCAGATGTACCACCGGTCTAAGGGACATTGCAGAGTTAGAGATCGCAAAACTACTGCAAAAGAGCCATTCAGCCAGTCACAATAGACCATTCAGAGCCGGAATCTACTCAAGGTTCTTTTGGTCCCCAAAGGCGGAGACTGGAGACCAATATTGGATCTCTGCAGTCTCTACAAGTCTGTCAGGAAGACAAGATTCGAATGGTCACTCTTCAGTCAATTCTGCCCTTCTTACAGAAGGACAACTGGATGTGCTCAATAGATCTTCAGGATTATCACATCAAAATTCACAGGCGCTCCAGGAGATTTCTCCGCGCTGGGGTGCAGTCATTTCCAGTTCAGAGCCCTGCCCTTTGGTCTCACTACAGCCCCCAGAGTGTTCACCAAATGCATGGCAGTGGTCACGGCTCACCTGAGACGTCAAGGATTCCAGGTGTTTCCGTATCTCGACGACTGGCTCCTGTCAGCCACCACCAGGCATCAGCTTATACAAGCCAGGGATTACACAATAGACCTTTGTTCTCATTTGGGCATCTCAGTCAACTCGAAAAGTCATCCTTATCGCCCTGCCAGTCTATTACCTTCATAGGCAAACTTAAACACTGTTCGGATGTCAGCTACCCTTACAGAACAAAGAGTTTCAGACATTCAGACTCATGTCAGGATCATTCTGGCCAGCAAAAGGTACAGGCCAGAATGGTTCTAAAGGTATTAGGTCTTATGGCTGCGGCCATCACTCTTCTTCCCTGGCTCGATTCTACATGCGCCTCCTTCAGTGGATGCTGTTCACACAGTGGTCATACCAGCAACTCCCAATGCGTCACCAGATTCTGGTGACACAAACATGCAAAGAACATCTTGCTTGGTGGATCACATCGTCTCAGGTTCACCAAGGCAGGTGCTTTGTACCTCCGTCCCGATAGCCACTGTCACCACGGATGCCTCCCTGATCGGGTGGGGGTCATTATCAGGGCAGGATGGTTCATGGGGCGTGGCAACGTACCATCTGCACATAAATGTCCTGGAGATGAGAGCAGTGCTTTTAACGTTGCAAGCCCTCAACGACTTTCTTCCCGTAGGGACAATTGCAGTCCACACAGACAACATGTCTGTAGTTTGGTATATCAACAAACAGGGCGGAACCAAGTCCTACCCCTCAGACTATGGCAATGGGCGATCTCCTCTCATCGGTTTCTGGTAGCAACGCATATGCCTGGGAAAACCAACATTATAGCGGACAGATTGAGCAGAGCTATTCTCATGCCTCACGAGTGGTCTCTCAAGCAATCCATAGCGGAAGAGATTTTTCTGGAATGGGGTCGTCCATGTTGCGATCTTTTGCTACTCCCCAAAACAGCAAATGTCCAGACTTCTTCAGCCTCTTCCCTCTATCAGGCCATCCCCAGAGACGCTCTGACCCAGGATTGGCCCCAGGGACTTCTTTATGCCTTCCCTCCATTTCCTCTGATCCCTCAGGTGATCCAGAAAGCTACCGTTTGAGAGCCAAATTGATTCTCATTGCCCCTTACTGGCCTCGACAAGTTTGGTTCCGTTCCTCCATCGTCACCTTTTGGTGCAGCCGTGGCATCTGGACCCAGTGCCAGATCTACTGATTCACCAATCCGGTCAGCTGCACCGGTCAATCCCTTCTCTCAACCTCACAGCATGGTTGCTCCACTTCCTTCCTTAGCCAGGCTTCCTTTGATCTCTAACCCAGTTAGAGATATTATAATAACTTCACTAACATCCCCTACCACGACGATCTACACAAGCAAATGCAACCGTTTCTCTTATTGGGCTAAGGCCCAAAATATTGACCCTTTTACTGCCCCTGTTCAGGCAGTTCTGGACTTCTTAGCAGAGATTTTCCATGCAGGCTCCTCTTCTTCCACAGTCAGAGTTCAGTTGGCTGCTATTTCTAATTTTCATGTCGGGATAGCAGATCATAATATTATGTCCCATAGACTCTGCAGGGCCTTTTTGAAAGGGATTTTCCTACTAAAGCCTCCAATCAGGAATCCTCCTCCTCAGTGGGATTTAAATTTAGTGCTGACATCCTTGATTCTTCCCCTTTGAGCCAGCTGTTTCTTGTTCCCTGAAATATCTTTCTTGGAAAACTTTATTCCTAGTGGCTATTACATCTGCCAGGAGGGTGTCTGAACTTCATGCTCTTTCTGTTCGACCCCCCTATTTGATTTTCACAAAGACAGAGTATCTTTGAGAACTAATCCATCATTTTTACCTAAGGTCGCTTCAAAAACAATCTGAATCAATCCATTGATCTCCTGTATTTTTCCTAACTATTCAGATAGAGCTGAACAAAAGCTACATTATCTTGATGTCCACCGTCAGCTTAGATATTATTTGGACAGAACAAAAATTTAGGAAATCTGATCAACTTTTTGTTTCCTATGCGGATAATAAAAAGGCCTTCCTGTTTCTAAAGTGACTTTGTCCAGATGGCTTTCTTCGGTCATCACTGAAATTTATACGATCAGGGGAAAACAGCTGTGCTCAAAACCTAAAGCACATTCAACTAGGAGTTTAGCTACTTCTACAGCCTTTCAAGCTAGACTACCTTTAGACACTATTTGTGCAGCGCCACTTGGGCCACTCCTCACACTTTTGTTTCCCATTACAAATTGGACTTGGCCTCCAGGGACAGAGTCAGTTTTGGCTCTACAGTCCTCAAGAGTTTGTTCCATTGAGCCACCCAGGATAGAGGTGCTAGGGGCGGTCCCATCAAGCAAGAATGAAGCGAGATTGACAACTTAACATTAAGAAGTTATGTACCTACCATAACGTTCCATGTTAGTTGTCTTCTCTTGCCTTCTTTGCGACCCTCCTTCCCCTGGCCTGGACAGACCTTGTATAAGAAACTATAATGCTAAAGACCATTAGACCTGGTCCTTTTTTCCATCTGTAAGTTTCTTCTTCCTTTGGGAAGTATTGTTTATGCTTGGTGTTATTGCCCTTTTGTCAACAAACGAGATCTGGGTACTTCCTGCCTTGCATCATGGGATATGGGGCTGCCTCGAGCTGGTAAAAGGAGTTCTCGAGCTAAAGCAAGTGCCGAGTCGGAGCCGAGGGATCGGCTCCGAACCCATCAAGCAAGAAAGAAGGCGAGAGAAGACAACTAACATGGAACGTTATGGTAGGTACATAACTTCTTATTTGCGCACTCCCACTGAGAACTCCTGTGAGTCCAAACACTATTCGTACTTGTGTCATCTGGTTCTTGTACACAGCCTGTAGTAACTTCACCAGTGTTTCCAGGACTTTGTATCATCACAGGACTTCCCAAATCAACTTTTTTGGGACCTTGTTATATGCTTTCTCCAAATCTAGGGATGACCAGTTGGACTCTTTCCTTAACTGTAGCTTCTTCTTGACTATCTGTTTCATTGCGAACATTGGGTTGGTTGTGCTGCATCTTGAACTGAATCTGAACTGCTTATCTCCTATCTTATTTTCTACAACTCTGCTTATTTGTTTAATCAGTCACCCTCTTCAGCACATTCATGCAGTGTGACAGGTGTTTGATATCTCTATACTGCCCACATTTTTGAATGCTCCCTTTATTCTTGTACACTGGCATTAGAATGCTTATTCTCCCGTCATCTGGGATACACCTCTCTCTATACTGCTATGAATTATTCCTACCCTAATTCACCCAACATCTTGATCATATTTGCCATGACCTCATCTGAATCTTGTGCTTTCCTTTGTTTCATTTTTCTTAATGCTGTTCTTGTTTCTTCTGGGAGAGGGCTCTTCTTTCTGTTTCATTGCATGCTGTGACTGAGACAGGACATCTTCTGTGGGTTTTTCTTCATCCAGAACATGCAGGAAATGCTCTTTCCATCTTCCATCTTTGGTGTCCAGAGGACTGGTGAGCAGGTTACAAAGGGTGAATAAAATGCTTTATTCCAAATCGAACAGTAGTTGTTCCAAATCAAACGGTAATTAAGCACTTTCATCCGTGTAGCTCATGATGTTCTAATGGATGAAAGTGCTTAACTACCGTTTGATTTGGAACAACTACTGTTCAATTTGGAATAAAGCATTTTACTCACTGGCTGCTTCTCCTTCAGTTCTTGGTTTATGTGGAGTTGTGGAGATTATTCGAGGTTACAAAGAGTGTATGATTACTGTTTTCTTTTTCTTTCCGTCTTTGCTTTGCAACCTGATATTGCTTCTTTGTGCCAGTTGCTGTCACTTTTCAGAAGCTGGTAAAATTACTCAGATGCCTTGTTCTTTGCTATTTTGACTGCCCTCTTAGCCTGTTTATTAACCAGCCACTACTTTTTCTTACCTAGTCCATCTTTTCTGTCTCCCCTTTTTCTTGCACTCCTTCTTTCTTTTGATAAGTTCCTGGACTTCTGCATTCCACCACCAGCTTTCTTTATGCATCTTATTTCCATACCTGGCTACACCACTTATATGTTCTATAATCCTGACATATGCTGTTTTGATATGGTGCCATTCATATTCAGTTACACATTTTTTCTATTCTTTTTGAGATGCTAAAGCCCTGAGTATTTCCCTGAACGTTTCTGCTTTTCACCACAGTCAACTTTCAGATCTTCAGCTTTGCCTGGTACACATTTTCTATCTTTCGCTTTTTGTTGCACTGCTTCCTGGACTTCTGCATTCTTTCACCAGTTTTCCTTATGTACCTTATTTCTATACCTGTTCTGTAGTCCCTACTCATGTTGTTTTGAGATTCTGCCATTCTTCAATTACACCTTTTTCATCTTCTTTCTGAGCTGCTAGAACCCTCAATATTTCCTTGAATACTTCTGCTTTCGCCACAGTCAACTTTCAGGTCTTCAACTTAGTTTCTGTTGACCTTAGAGCCTTCTCTGACCATTGCTTGCAGCTGATTGTGGCTACCAGTGGTTTATGCTGTGGGGCGACTGTTTCATTGAGGAGGATTTTCCAATCACTGATTCTACTCCAATACCCTTGGGATAGTAACTTGACCAAGAATGTACAGTTTGAAGGATGATAACCGTTTTTTTTTTTTTTTTTTGGTACAAAGAGGTTTTTGATCTTGGAGAAAAAGAAGGTTTAATGGAGAGTTATGGTGAATTCTGGAGATTATGTTTGCAAGTGTGTGTGGTGTTTTTGAGATAATCTGCAGCAGCTGAAATAGACCTTGTGGTGCATTATTCAAAGGCAGACACGGAAAGCAGTTCCAAAAAGAAAGAAAAAATTATTTACTCCTACTTGTAGTCCTGACTTTGTTCTTTGTTGTGGGAAAATTAGTAATATCTGCACCATTGATTTTAATTTGTTGGGACTGAATCCTTTTATTCTTCAGAAACACCAAAATCTTAGACTGAGATTGTACATTAGAGTTCCGTACAAGGGTAAAACAGATCAATTTCATATGTAGTCTTATCAGATGACAGTTTTCCAAAGTAAGTGTAATATATATATATGTGTGTGTTTTTTTTTTGGGGGGGGGGTCCGCATAACTTTGGCACATTTGGTCACATATCAAACTACTTAAAAGTAAGAAGGTTAAAAGAAGAATATTTTTCAAAGGGTCATATTTGTTGGAAAATCCTGGGTCAGCACACTTTACTATTCTATACTAGGTGTATTGTAGATATAAAGACACTTGGGTGTGACAGTATGACTCTGATTTAGAAGGTAGAGTTTGTGAAATTAATTTTCTGTGCAGTGATATTGTCCTGTGTTGTAATTACAGACTGTAGACAGTTAAAACCATGGGACAAATAGCCTAAAACTGGCACAGAGTTTATCACTTTGTCAAAAAAATGGAGAAAATTACATTTATTGTGAAGTGAATGGGTCATATATGATTATACAGTTATGTTATGTGCTGTTTACATTAAATATTACAAACCTATTAAATAAAAACATTCACTGCTGCTATGGTATGCTTTTGAAACAATAAAGTGAAGTTTATTCACAAGCTTGCAGGGTATCACAGTCCGTTGGGTTTTTTTGTAACCACTTACATGAGACATCTCTACAAGTCTTTGAATCATAGCTGCCCCCCCACCCCACCTCCTTAAGCAGCAGCAATCTGGATGAATCAAACTTGTAAAAACACAGGCTCCCACTGCAACACATATGATATGTTTATATAAGAAAAACAAATACTAATAGCATCCACAGGTCTAACACGGCAGTTCTATATGTCTTCAAAAGGTTGTATATAACAGTCCCAACGTATTCAAAAGGCAGAATCAAAAACAAGAATCCGTAGTATAAAAACGCCTTTAATAACAACAACGGTGTTGATATGTTTAGCAAAGTTTTTTTTTTTTTTGTTTTTTGCCAATGGGGCTTTACTCTCCCACAACCTCTTGCTAATATGTACTGGATGACTTCTCTACCCTTATCTGAAACTCAAGTATCCAAACTTCAAGTCCCTGAGACCCAAACACCTGCTACTGAAATCTCAGAGTGAACATTTCTACAGGAAGTTACTGCCACTGTGGTTTAGAACTGCACACTGGCAGAGATTCCTGATGTTTATAGGACCACAGAGTGTGGAGAGCGAAACCCACATTGGGAATAAAGGGGCAGAAAAATCTTGTTTTTGAGTTTCTTTTGTGTTGTGGATTGTCAGCAATTGAACATGGCTATTTTGAATCCTCAGTGATTTGAAGCTAGGTGAACAACAGTAACTCCATGGTCACACAATTGCTAGGAAAAGACATTCCCTCAATAGAGGTGAAAACATTGTTTACATAACTGTCATGTCACAGTAGAGAAGATATATTTATAACCATACTGACAGTTGTGATCCCGGAGTTGAAATCAAGATGATAGTATACCAGCGAGTGTCCTTCGAAAGACATGCGTGAATGGGTGTGCCTTCGCTGAAGGTTGTGCGTCGGGCTGGCAACTCGGCACCATAAAAATCAACTGCCAATCATTAGCGGACCGGAGTTCCACTGTGGCGACCCCTAACCGGGAAAAGCCGAAAAGACAAACAAGTATACCAGCAATTACCATTTACCAAATGGTGCATCTCCCTTGCACACCTAAGTATATATTTAGACACAAGACTGAAGGATAAGTGTGCCCTTGTACTAGGTTGTGCAGTTATCATACAACATCCTGAGTTTCCATAATGCATATGTAAATAGAAAGTGTATAATTTAGCAGTAATTTTTAACATCAGTATTTGTAGTAATACCAAAAATGAGAATTTAATATACACAGAAGAATAATGTGTTAGATAGATACAGTACTTGGTTGCATATTTTTATTTAGTTTTATGTAGCTTAATTTGATGTTTTTGTTTGACAGAGGAAGTGATTAGTATTGTGACTTTTAGCACTGTAGAATCATAATGCTCCTTGCAACATGCTTTGCATTTTGAGTTTGTCTGCTATGCTTCTTCTGTGAATCAGTGGTGTCTAACTCAGTGATGTCTTAGCATGCCAAGTTAAACTGCCCAGAATTCATCCTGCCAAAATTAAAAAGGAAGTGTTTTTTGCTGGAGGGGCTTGCCCCTACACCCCTCACATGGGGGAGAAAGCCACCCCACATCATGATTTTCTATGGAAAACAGTGATATGGGAGTTCTATATGGGGGAACTGAACTGAGTGAAGGGAGTCCTAATGGAGTTAGGACACAGAAGTGTAAAGAAGTTGCCTGCTGTTCTTGTGCTGTATCTTCTTGTACTATGCCTCAGTGTTTCACTTAACACTTATTCAGTGTCACTTAGAATGTATGCTATTGAAAATAAAACCAAAAATAATAGAAGACTTAAAAAACATATAATGTATCCTTGTATAAATCTTTACTGTATGCATGAAATTGCTTTTGCATTGTGCAGATGTGTTGTAGCATAAAAACTTACAGCCGAGGTAGTAAAACTAAGCAACTTTGAAGCAGTACTGCCTTGCAATAGATACATGGTTTTAGAATGGAAAAATAATGCATGCTATTTCAAAATAGCATATTTCAGCAACAGACTACGTACCATTTTGAAGAAAGAAGTTGCTTGAAATAGTATTAGGAAATTTAGAGGCTTTGCTCTTGTGATCAAACCTAGCTACGTGTGAGTAAATCCCATAATATTTCACGCATCCACCATGGATTATTTGAAGTATAATAATTTGTCATTGAAAGAAATGTTCGCTGTAGTAAAAAATATCCTGCATTTAAATGGAAGTAAAAGTTTAAGTTGGGACAGACTTCAGATGACTTTTCTCAAAAGAGGTTTAAACTGCACGTGGTTTGAAGAACAACTAGAATGTACCTAAAGAGTTTTAACTTTTGTTATGTATCTGCCTGTAATCAAATACACCGTGTTACATTTTCTTATAGTTATACATTTTTTTTTAAATTCGCATTCATTATTAATTGTGTGGAAGAGTGTCTGAATGTCCATTCACTCCTACAGACTTGTGTGGTGACCTCTGCCTAGTTTAGCATCTAAAAGCTCTATCTGTGTAGTCCACCTTTTACAGTCTCCTGCATCCTGACCGCTTATAGGTTCATAGGTTCATAAGTTCATACTAGGCTATCTGCCCTAGGGCATTTATAAACCTAGCCAGAGTGTGTTTGGCTTTCGCCACCCATTTTAAATTAATTTTGCTATGCCCTTTTTTGAGGTTAGTCTACTGTGCCTCTGTGTAACAGTGACACAGAAGTGATACCCGGGATAAACCTACGATCTCCCATCCACTCATCAAGATTCCTCTTGAAGAGAGTCAATGAGGGACTCTGCCTAACCTGGACTGGGATTTTATTCCAGAGTGAAGGGAGCCTCTGGGTTATGAATCTGTCCCTCCAGCATGTCCTATTTATTTCAGTGCTGAGGTTCAAGAATCTCGAGCGCGTAGCTTGATGGGATTTGGATTTTTTGAGGTGCAGCATGTCCATTAATTCCGGGTTGGACATGGCTTTATACGTCAGGCACAGATCACCTCTGAGCAGGCGGTATGCCACTGAGTACAGCTGGAGTTTCTTTAACCGGGCATCATATGATATCTGTTTGAGCCCTTTGATCCTCTTGGTGAGGTACTTTTGGGGTCTTTCCAGTTGCTGCAGGTGTCTGGTAAGGTACATCCCAAAAGGGGCATTGTACTCAATTATGGGCCTGATGAGGGATGAGTAAAGAGGCATGATGACCTCCCCTGATCTAGATGTGAATCCCTTCATGATTAGGTGGGCTATATAAAATGTTTTTCTAGCCACTTTGGCCACGTGGTTGTCAAATGAGAGATTGCTATCAACTTGGGTCCCCAGGTCCCTAATTACTTCTTCCGTGTAATGGATTACCACCTATGTGGTAATTTGTGGGCACTTTGTTTTTGCCAAAGGGATGACTATACACTTTTGGCGTTTAGCTTGAGGCCATGGCTCTGGCACCAGTTGTCTGTTTCTATGAGACCCTTTTGGAGGATGCTTGTGTCGGCTGGGGAGTCGGTTATGGCCCAGTTTGCAGTCATCTGTGAACTTGGTCAGCCACAGTCCTTCTGTGTTGGCCTGTACCTCTGAGAAATATATACCGAACAAGAGAGGTCCCAGGACTGAGCCTTGTGGGACACCACTTGTAACTGGTTTGGAGTCTGACATGGCTCCAGCAATTCTAACCATGTGGGTTCTGTCCTTGAGCCAGTTTGCAACCCATCTAGTGACATAGGGGTTTATATTTAAGCTGGTGAGCTTATCTATAATGCCCGAGTGGGGTATTGTATTGAAGGCTTTTGCGAGGTCCAGGTAGGCTGTGTGGACCACCTTCCCCTCGTCAATGGCCTTGGTGACTGTTTCAAAGAAATCGACCAGGTTTAAGAGGCACGATCTGCCCTTAAAGCCGAACTGGGCAGGATCCAGTGTCTGTAAGTCCCCAATATTTTTATTTATGAGGTCCATGATGATCCTTTCCATAGCTTTGCAGACCAAGCTAGTCAGGCTTATGGGGCAATAGTTTCCAGGATCTGTTGAGGCACCACCTTTGTGGAGAGGGACCACTGTTGCTGTACGCCACTCTTTGGGTACATATCCTGTAGTAAGGCTGAGATTGAACAGTAGTTTTATGTTTGGGTTTAGCTCTTCTTGGAGTTCATGTAGGACGCAGCCCTGGACACCATCTGGTCCCATTGATGCTGTGTTTTTTGCTTTGGAGAGGGCGGCTCTTACCTGAGCATCTGAGATGTCAGAGGGGCAGCACACTGCTGGGATAGATATTTGCCCTTTTGGTGGGGAGGGGGGGAGAAGTTTGCGCTGAACCTGTCAGCTAGGATATTGGCAATGTCTGTGGGTTCAGTGTATTTTTTGTCATTTTGGACTAATTCTGAGCATATCTGGGAATTTCCACCCAGGTTCCTGACATAACTAAAGAAAGCCTTGTGATTATCCTTAGTGTCCTGTGCAATTTTTCTCTCTAAGCTGGCCTTAGACGATTTTATGAGTGCCCATAGCTTTTTGCTAATACTGATCAGAGATGCCTTCCCTTTTTGGGATTTTGCTCTATCATGTAGTAGCTTCCTCCTTCTATTTTATAGTTTGTTTATGGCTGGGGTCCACCAGACAGGACGTCTGCCTTTGGAGGACTGGGTCTTGGTTTTATTTGGGATTGCATGATCCATGCATTCCTGAAGGTGTTCATAGAATGCGTTTATAAAGGATTCTGCGGTCTGGGCTGTATTTTCCACAGGCACGGGGGCTTTGAAGGATTCCACCTCGGTTTTGAGGAGTGTGAAATTTGCTTTAGAGAAGTTTTTCACTGTGGTTTTCTGGGCAGGGGGTGGGGTCAGGATGTGAATATCCAGTGAGATTAGTTTATGGTCTGATCTTACCAGTGAGGGATACACTTCTGGTCTGGAGCATAGAGTCCCCATGTTGGTGATGATCAGGTCCAGTATGTTTTCCCCTCTTGTGGGAGTGGTAACAAGTTGTTCCATAGCATTTGAGTTTATAAATTCTAGGAACCTTTGGGCTAGGGTGTTGGAGCTAGAGTAATGCTCCCAGTCTATGTTTGGGTAGTTGAAGTCGCCCAATATAATGGTGTTTGGAGAGACCTTCATATTTTCCAGTGTTCTCAGGAAGGCCGAGTGGGGTTCCTGGGTTTGGGAGGGTGGTCTGTAGCAGGCTATAAACTGGAAGGCAGTTTTATCCACTGTTAGTTGCACATGGATAGTCTCTGATGCCTCCTGCTGTGCCACCAACCTGGGGGTGTGGGTATCTTTGACGAATATTGATACTCCCCCTCCTTTTGTGGTTCGGTCCAAGTTTTGGGGCCGAAAAGCATGGTATGAGGTAAAACCTGGTAGTGCTGGGGTGCTGTCGGGAGCCTTGAACCAGGTTTCTGTTACTGCACAGATATCAATGTTCTCCATGCTAAGGAGAGTTTCGAGTGCATGCATCTTGAGGTTTAGACTTCTGGCGTTGAGTAGCATTACTCTTAGTTTCTTATCCCTTGTAATACCTATGGAGGTGGGTTTGTCTTTTGAGCCTTGCCTAAAAAAGGCACTATGGGGGTGGCAAGAGCCTTTGCCAATATCCGAAAGCCCAGGGGTGACAGGTGCAAGCCGTCCCTAGCGAAGCATCGTGGCTTGTCGAGCATGTCATCCCAGGCGGACAGGCATTGGATCCCCTTTGAATGACACCAATACTTAAGCCAATTGTTGAAATTGATCATCTTGTCTTCATATTGTGGCATCATTCTTGGTGAGGGTAAGATGCTACTCAAGGTCAGGGTCATACAGGCCTGGGCTACATGCTCAGAGAGCTCCTCTATGTCTCTTTTTCATGTAGTCCAGGGAGGTACGTCTCAGGTCATTCACACCAGCATGGACAATGACTGAGTCATATTTGTACTTGCCTTGGAGTGACCTGAGTGCTTGTGTTATGTGGCGGATACTAGCGCCCGACAGGCAGCTCACCATGACCTTCTCCTTGTTCAGCCTGGTGAGCGGGACGTCAGTGTGCCTGACGATAGAGTCACCTATTACAAGTGTATCAGGCATGTTGTTTAGCCTTAAGAGCTGTGACTGTTCGGCACACTGGCTTTGTGAGCTATGTGTTGCACGTGTTTTGTTTTGGGGTAGCGGTTGCTTGGGTGTCTGCTTTGGAGGTCTCTGCTGCTTAGGCAGATTTTTATTTAGTGCCTCAGTATGTTTTGTGTGTTTATGTGTTTGGTTTGCTGTCGTGGTAGGTCTATGTGAGACTGGAATTGTAGTGAGTGTGGTTTCCTTCTCCTCCTGACTGGTTACGCCAGTACTGAGTTGAGAGAGCTTAGCCTCCAGTTTGGCTATATGGTTGCATCTCTCACATGTGTTGGAATTTGTTGGGAGGAGGAGAGGGTTGTCTGTGTACATGAGGCAGTTGTAACATTACCTCAAGATTCCCAGATTCACCAGCTGGACCGGAGAGGAGATTGACAACTGACCTTTGGACATGCTAGAATAGTATTGGAATTCCTTTATAATTGAAAAAAGGGCCAGTGGGGAACAAGGTACTCAAGGGGAGTTTGTGAGGGTGTAGTGCTTTTAATTTTTTAGTGCTGACTTATATAATTGCTTTAGTGAGCAAGTGCCAGGCTTTAGAGTAGGAATAGGGTGTTTATTATGAGAACTAGATCAGTTCTAAGGGAAAAAGTGAAGAGCAGACTTTATGGAGCCGAGAATGGTTTAAACCCAATTAAGCGGCGCTGCGCTATGTGCAAAATTGCGCAAAGCAGCGCTAAAGCGGGTTTTATACAGGGGGACTTGAAAGAGCTAGAAATTGGCCCAAAATGGCCAATAGACTACCAGATTCTTGTGCTGGGAACACTCCTCCAGGGATAGATAGGCTGCTCTATGCTCCCCACTGCCACTGGTGAACAAAGAAGCCTCCCTTTATCCAAGAAAGGAAATGGGCAACACAGGAACTTTCCAAAAGTCCAGAATACAGCAAAGCCTGTATTTGGACTACTCTAGGTCAGGAAAGACGGGAAACAAGGATAATTTTTTTTGTTTTTTTTTGTTTTTTTGCAACAAACAGCAGGAAAATGCAATAAATATGTAACACAGGCTAGCACACTTGAATGTGTAGCCTCATCAGGTAAATGCAACAAACAGGACAAACTTTAAAAGTGCAGGTGCAAAAATAACTTTAAACAGTTTAAAACAGTTCAAGAAGCAGAAATACTTGCAGTTTAGCTAGACTGGACAGTCGCCCAGGTAGTAGCAGGAAAAAAAAACACTTTTATCAGGTTAGCAGTCGCTCTTTTAGCTTCTCTGCTGCTAGCACCACTCTGCAGGACCACAAGGAGCTTGGCTGAGTAGTAACAAACGCAAAAACCACGCCAAAGCGGGTTTTATACAGGGGGACATGAAAGAGCTAGAAATTGGCCCAAAATGGCCAAGAGACTACCAGATTCTTGTGCTGGGAACACTCCTCCAGGGATAGACAGGCTGCTCTAAGCTCCCCACTGCCACTGGTGAACAAAGAGGCCTCCCTTTATCCAAGAAAGGAAATGGGCAACACAGGAACTTTCCAAAAGTCCAGAATACAGCAAAGCCTGTATTTGGACTACTCTAGGTCAGGAAAGATGGGAAACAAGGATAATTTTTTTTTTTTTTTCTTTTTTTTCAACAAACAGCAGGAAAATGCAATAAATATGTAACACAGGCTAGCGCACTTGAGTGTGTAGCCTCAACAGGTAAATGCAACAAACAGGACAAACTTTAAAAGTGCAGGTGCAAAAACAACTTTAAGCAGTTTAAAACAGTTCAAGAAGTAGAAATAGTTGCAGTTTAGCTAGATTGGACAGTCGCCCAGGTAGAAGCAGGAAAAAAACACTTTTATCAGGTTAGCAGTCACTCTTTTAGCCTCTCTGCTGCTAGCACCACTCTGCAGGACTACGAGGAGCTTGGCTGAGTAGTAACAAGCGCAAACACTGCACCAAAGCGGGTTTTATACAGGGGGACTTGAAAGAGCTAGAAATTGGCCCAAAACAGCCAATAGACTACCGGATTCTTGTGCTGGGAACACTCCTCCAGGGATAGATAGGCTGCTCTAAGCTCCCCACTGCCACTGGTGAACAAAGAAGCCTCCCTTTATCCAAGAAAGGAAATGGGCAACACAGGAACTTTCCAAAAGTCCAGAATACAGCAAAGCCGGTATTTGGACTACTCTAGGTCAGGAAAGACGGGAAACAAGGATATATTTTTTTCTTTTTTTGCAACAAACAGCAGGAAAATGCAATAAATATGTAACACAGGCTAGCTCACTTGAGTGTGTAGCCTCAACAGGTAAATGCAAAAACAGGACAAACTTTAAATTACAAGCGCAAAAGCGTGCTAAAGCTGGCTTTAAAGCAGGAGGTTAGAAAGAGATGGGAAATGGCCCAAAACGGCCATTAAGCTACAAGTCACTGGGCTGGAACCACTCCTCAATGGATAGATAGGCTGCTCAGAGCTCCCCACTCTCACTGGTGAGCAAAGAAGCTTCCTCCTATCCAAATAAGGATATGGGCAACACAGGAATTATGACACAGCCCAGAGATCAGCAATACCTGAAGACTGGACTATTCTAGTTCAGTAAAGGCGGGAAACAAGGATATATTTTTTTTTTTTACAAAGTAGCAGAAATTAGGTACAGAAACACAGTAAATGCTTTAATTTGGCTAGCGCACTTGAGTGTGTAGCCTACCAGTTAAACTAAGCAAAAACAAACTTTAAAAGTGCAAAAAACTCAGAAATACAGACAGGAATGCAATAAAACAACTTTGCAGAGCTTATTTAGTTAAAGAAACAGAGAAGTCTATATATACAGAAAAGCAGCTAAAACACACAAACACTTCAGATGCAGTGCAACCTAGAGCACTTGAGTTGTAGCAATATTAAGACAATTACAGTTATAATAAATGCTCTGAAATATACTCTATATTTCCAAAATGTTTGAGAAGCACAGTCAGAACACAAGGAGATTCAGGCAAAAAAAATTTTTTTTTTTTGAAAGGGAAAAAGGAGAAACAGAAGGCCTTATTAAATGTTCTCTCTGTATTAGGTAGAATGAGCTAATGACACTAGACTGGGAGGAGTGTCCCAGATCAGATTTACAGTAGGGCGGGTAACTGCAGTGCCACCAAGTATAAACAGCAAGACACCAACTGGGAGGGGGGTTGGGGACAAAAACAATAGCCTACAGACAGTAAGCACTAGAGAAAGCCACAAACAATAGCCTACAGACAGTAAGCACTAGAGAAAGCCACAAATGAAAGTTTTTAAACAGATAAAGA